>NW_004949112.1:5148315-5167328 GCF_000317375.1 Microtus ochrogaster
GGCCAAAAGACACTTAAGGTCATGTTCAACTTCCTTAGCGATCAGGGAAATGCAAATCAAGACAACTTTAAGATACCATCTCACACCTGTCAGAATGGCTAAAATGAAAAACACCAATGATAGCCTATGCTGGAGAGGGTGTGGAGAAAGGGGTACACTCATCCAGACATGTCTTTCTTAATGGTTGATTGTGTACGTGTTCTGGACTAGAGCTGTTGAGGAATGTAGGATGAATCTCTTAATGATGCAGAGATTAGACTTTCTAATACATTCTTGATTTAGTAATTTTAAGTAAAATTGTGCAGATATTACAAAACCTGAGGCCAAATAGAGATTGTGACATCTGGGTAGCTAGGTATCTCTAGGTCCAGAAAACACTAGCTCTATAGCTTGGCAGTCACAGCAGCATGGGTAAATAAAGGATGGCTCATCCTTATAAAAGGCAAGCTGCAATCATTACTGAAAGGCCCAGGGTTAACTATGAATATTGATAAAGATATCAATAACATGAAAAATAACTTAAAAATTTTCATAAGCACTGCCTTAGGTTGGACTATGAGAGCAGAAATGTTATACTAAAACCTCAGTCATCCTTGGATACCATTCATATTTAGTGATAGGATTCTTAAACACGAGGTCAGGTTAAGAGTATTTTGGAAGGGTAATCAGGGGACAGTCCTCCATGCTTGTAGCTGTTAAAATAAGGAAAGAGGGCTACTTGAGCACATCTTAATGTGTGTTGTTTTCCTCCATTCATCAAGCTACATTACTGAGAGTACACTTGCTGTCCTCTTAAATCTGAGGAGATAACACATGCAGTATAGGAATGAGTGTCACTGCCTGGTAGATGCCACAGCTCACACAACACTAATGGTGGAAGCAGATACACAGTCAGGGAAGGTATTTATATCAGATGCAGGCAAAGATTGATCACAAGTCTGACTCTCAGAATTAATAGTTTATACTGTAGTACTAATTATTTGTTTTTTATCTTCTCTAATTTATCTTATAGAAGAATAATGATACTTAAATATGACAGAATTTTGAATGGAATAAAACTGGGTATTTAGAATTCCAGAGAATAAAGACCTATAGAATAAATCTTTAATAAAATCAGAAATATGGAAGGAAAAGGTTATAAATATTGTCTCTGGGTGTGGATCAAAGTAACAAGGTGAGATGAAATAAAGTACCTTTGCCACTTGGAAACATTTGCATGAAATATTTCCCAGCTTGCCTTTCCCATGTCAGCTTGGCTTAACTATTCTCATGGCTATTGGATAAGTCTCTAGATGAATGGAGCCTATGTATTATGTCTCAAAAGAGATTACATCCTTCAGTGATGTGTGATGGTCTGACCTGTAGTAATAGGAGAGGTGGGGCTGCGTTCCCAGCACCCCAACCGCCTGGCTAGCTTATGCCCAGAAATAATTACATGGACACTGTATTCTTTTAATCACTGCCTGGCCCATTTCTATCTAGCCTCTTTTAGGCTAACTCTCACACCTGGACTAGCCCATCTCTAATAATCTGCTGCACAAGGTGGCTTACCAGGGAGATTCTAGCCTACGTCCATCCTGGGTCGGAGCTTCATCGTGTGTGTCTCAGAGGGCAGAGCTCTACCCGCGTCTGCCCAGGAGCAGGGAGCATGGCATCTCTGCTCCAGAGAGCAGAGCTGTCGAGTCTGAGCTCACTTTCTCTTCCTCCCAGCATTCTGTTCTGTTTACTCCTCCCACCTATGTTTTAACCTATCAGGGCAAGCAGCTTCTTTATTTAATTAACCAATGACCTTCCTCCATCACTGACCACAGATAAATGTGCTGTGTGTGTATGTGTGTGTGTGTACTCATGTATGCTCAACAAATCTCAACATCTTACGGAATGTAGTGACAGCTAGGATCACATTTCTGGCCACTGCCTTTCAGCCCCTCCCCCTTACCAGTGATGCTCAATATGAAACTTTCCCCATTCGGTATCTGCAGAGATGAATGAAGCTAACCTCAGCACAAGACTAATTGCCACCCACCCAGCAAGTCACAAGGCAAGATGGAACTGCAAGAGCATCTGTGCACATATTTCAGCTCCACCTTCTCACTGGAGGGAAATCCATCATTTCCAGGAACAGCATCAGTGGGCCTTTTCACTGATACTCCATCAACTCCAGCACAGCAACTGCAAAGTTTGTGACAACACAGATGGGTCACAAAGAAAAAAATATGCACAAAGCATGATATAACAAAAAAATATAATAATATATTATATATAAATATAATAATCAAAAAAATATTGATGAGATTTTTGATGATATTGAATTCTTAAATATAATTATTTCAAAATAGGAATGTGATTTCACAGGTACACATCAAACTAATAAAGTGCTTGCAATGGGTAATTGCTCATAAACATAAATTAGAGGGGCACTGGGCAGCTCAAGTGTAGCTGACTGAGATTTATGAAGTTTCTCCTACAGCACAAAGAAGCATCAAAATGGCTTATCATTCCGGCTATTATAAGGCTTAGAACCCAAAGCGAATGAGACACAAAGAATAATTCAGGAGGTAAAACAAACTTAAAAATGTGGTCTTACTATCTGTTTTGAATTCTTTTCCCATGACTGTATTAAAATTCCCTGACAAAAGCAACTGAAGAGAGAAAGGGCTAATTTTAGCTGAGAGCTCACACTGTGACTTACCTCTGTGATGAAGTCAGGACAGTCATGCTGAAGGAGGTTGCTTGATGTCTTCAGCAGGCAGAAGAGAGCAGGGAATGTACTTGATTCCTAGTACTAAGTTCACCTTCTCCACCTGATGCAGGTCACAATTCCCTGTCCAGGTAACAGTCTCACCAACATCAGGAGATAAATATATATATATATATATATATATATATATATATCAATGAACATAATCAATATCATGTTCCCAGAGGTGTGCCTAGGCTAAATCAATTCACACCTCCCCAGATGTTTACCTGCAGGCCTCTATCCCAGGTGAGTCTGGATCCTGTCAAGATGACAAAGGCCACATATCACAACATTGTCCTTCATAAAAAGATGAGATGGCTTGGTGTGGGAAAATTGTCTGTATTCTCTCAATCATGTTATAAATAAACGCTGATTGGCCAGGCAGGAAATATAGGCAGGAAAACTAGACAGAAAGTAAAAATAATGTAATGAGAACAGGAGAATTCTGGGAAGGAGGACGTTGATTCCTCCCACTCCTGCCCAGACCACCGAAGCAGCAGAATGTGATCTGCCCCACTGAAAAAAAGGTACTGAGCCACATGGCTAACAAAAAATGGGTTAATCAAGATGTGAGAGTTAGCCAGTGAGAGACTAGAGCTAATGGGCCAATCAGCTTATAATTTATGGAGACCTATGTGTGATTTTCTTTGGGGCTAAACAGTTGTGGAAAACTGGGTAGGACAAAAACCCCAAACAAGCATGCCTGGCCTCTTCATGTTACAATGGCTACAAATGGTGGAACTTATTTATTAAATAACAGAAGGTTACAGCTCATTACAATTTTATTTGTATTATCATTCTCAAATATGCAAAATCCTGGTCACTCATGTAATCCTCTGAAGTTTTTATATTTTACTAATTTCAATTTTTAACATAGTTTTGCTAATTATGCCTATAAAATATTTTGAGATGAATTACATTAATTATCTACAATTCAGTTTGTCTCTTAAGCTTTCATTATTTGCAGATGATATGATTGTTTCTTGAGGATTTTTAAATGCGATAATTTTCTCAGCATTCTGACAAGAAAAGATAAAGTCTGATCAAAGAGATCAGCAGGCCAGGTAAAGAAGTTCTTAATTATAGAAAACTAATACCAGATTCCAGCAAAATCCTGATAAGGGCACAGTCATGCTAGAACTTTCCCAAGTGGCTGTCAGCTATTGAAGAATTGTGATGGGTCACAGTGAAATGTGACAATATTGACCCATTAGTCAAAATCTCTCTAATGCAGCTCCTGGGACCACTTGACTTTATGTCACTGATGGGTTTTCCTTAGGAGGGAAAGTCGCTGCTGAGGACCCTTCCTGTCTGTGCTCCTGTCTTCAGTTTCTGCTCATATCAATTCATCACATCTTTCAGGTGCCACCTTCCTGCTTCCTAAGGGATATAAATCCCTGTCATGAAACTGACTCAGAAAAGATCAGGAAGAAATCAGCTCCCTCAATGGAAGAGTGACACTGACCAATAATGCAGTATCGGTTAAACAAAAATGCCTGCTACTTGGGGGCCTTGTTTCAGCATCTACTCACCTTTCAACCACATCGTGATCTCCTGTGAATTACAGCATTAGGTCCATGAAGCTTCATCATTTCTTAACAAAGGCAACTTCCTTACTGATATATTATGCTTTAGCCCAAGTTGTCCTCAAATTTTACCGTCATGGCTTTGTTGTTTCAGTCTTCTTCCTCCTTTTCTTCCTCCTTCCCATCTTCATTCTCTTTCTTTCCTTTCTTCTATTTATCTTCCTTCACCTCTTTCATATTTTCATATTTTCATGTTTTTCCTACAAATATTTTTTGAGACAAGGTTTTGTTGTATAGCACAGACTGTCCTGAAACTCAATATATCGCTCAGAATTGCCTTGAACTTATAGCACTATCTCAGCCATGTCCCCATAACTGCTGGAATTATAGGTTTGAGCCATCACTTTCCCATCTTTGTTTTTTATTCATTTTATCTTCCCTTTCATAATCTCTTTGGCTTTGTTAGCACTAGTCACATATTTGTTTTGAAATGAATTATGGTAATGGGTACAATAAAAGATATTTTCTTTATTAATCACAGTACTTATTTTTATTTCTTGAATAGAAAATTTCTCTTGTATAAGTGTGTAGATTTTAAAGTGCTGTGTTTCAGGTAAATGGATTGAAAGCTGGCCATACATTAAAAAATAGCTTTGAGGGAGGGATATTGACAATACATTTTCATTATTTCTACAGAGTTCGTGAATAACCAGGTATAATTTGAAGCAGAAATGCTGAAACATGTTGCAAAATTCTATAAAATTATATATTACTACAGCAACTCACATTTTTCCAAAATAAGTTTTATTTTAACAAGCAAGTTGCAAGTTGAGACCCATGATTCAAAATGGTGTTGTTATGTTTTATTCATTCTCAAAATGGCTGTTTTGATGAATTATAGATGCCAGTTTTCTAAAACGTCTCACAAGACTCTTTCAGCTGACAAGAATGCACGCCTTCTCCCACAGTTCTGGCAGACTTGCTCTGAAACCCCAGGGTCACACTACCATGCATGTTGAACAGTTAAGTGCTACAGAATCAGAACACAATGTCAGGATCACAGCTGGGGATGCCAAATGCACGCAGCTCTCTGTGTTAGGTCATTTGCAAGTTTGGTTTTTCAGCAAATGTGTTTGGATGAAATGATATAAACTTTTCAAGAGACATCCCCCTCTATTCCCTAATTGTTGCACAATCTCAGAGTGGGTGGTAGCCACAGAACATGCCCCCAGACAGGTTTAACTTACCTTTAGAGCACTCAGGAAATTTTTTTTCCACACTTTTTGTTTCAGGAGCAATTAAGGCAGTGCTGAGAAAGTGGATTAGTTAACAAGCAGAGGCAAGAGCAGATAAATTTCTGCTGCCTGATCATGACAGCGGAGAGGGTACTGCAGCCATCAAGTTTCTTCCTGAGTCTGAGGAAAGTGCACGAATGCACAGGCAGCACATTTCCTCATGGGTCTCCACTAAGCTGTGAAGTTTATAGTCCAGGCTCAAGGAAACTGAGCAGTCACCACTGGTTTCCAAACTACCAAGTGTGCAGGGAGGTGTTTCATGAGAGTTCAAGCATTGAGAAGCTTAAGTGAAGGAAGAAAAGGGGAAATTAAAGTCTGAACAATACACTAAAATGAATGGTTGTGAAAACAACAACAAAATCAGGGAGGTTCTGGAATGTGAACTGCTCTTGGGTCAAAGACAGGTGAATTAAAGCATGAACAGCATTGTCTTAGTTAGTTCCAATTACTCTGACAATGCACTGACCAAAACCAAATTGGGAAGGAAAGGATTTATTTTATCTTTGAATTCAAGGTTCATCATTGAGGAAAGCTAAGGCAGGAACTCAAGAAAGGAGCTGATGTAGAAGCCATGGAGATATGCTGCTTACTGATTTGCTTCTCATGGTTGGTTCATCCTGCTTCCTAATAGATCCCAGGACTAGCGGCCCAGGTGTGGCAACATTCTCTGTGGTACAAGTCCACCAATATTAATTATTAATCAAGAAAATGCTCTACAAGCTTGCAAACAGGCCACCCTGGTGGGGGATTTTCTCAGTTGACAGTTCTTATTTCCAGGTATCTCTAGCCTGTTTCAACTTGACATTAAAAACTAACCAGCAAAGAACTTTTTACTCATGTGTGCATTTGTGTGTGTAAGTGCACAAGCATCTGTGTTTGTGTGTGAGTATGTGGTGTGTGTATGCCTCTTCCCTAGCTCTGTATGTCTGACCAACTCTATGTGTCTGTCTGTCTATTATCTGTGCATGGGAAAGAGAGAGAACAAACTAATCTGTCTCTACTTTCAAATAGGGAATTCATAATCCTTTAGCTTCAAATTTGACTTCATTCATAGTTCTAAAACCTTAGTGATAGACTTTCTTAGACTTAGCTGACAGGGAACTGAGTGTAGCGGGTCAGTAGACAACACTGCAAATGGAAGAGATGGAAAAGAAAATCTAACCAGGGAAAGTGGTCTGTATAATTGTCAACTCCAAGGAAATGTGTTAAAATCTGGATATCAATGAGCTCCCATCTCACTCAGGTCTCTGTCTTCTAACTGGAGAATAAAGTGCTTGAGACAGCTGTGCTGGAAGTGCCAAACCAGCTCTCACCAATGGTGGCTAGGAGTGTCGGCTAAGGGAAAGTCACTACTATAGAGCTTGAGGGTCCTGGACACATTGCACTACAGTCAGGAAACAGAGAGAAACTAAAGCCACTGCTCAGCCCCGTTCTCCATGTCTACAGTCCAGGGCCTTCTCGGACAACAGTGCCAACCTCAATGGGCAGGGCTTCCAGATCAACTAAAGCAATCAAGGTAGTTTCCCACTGGCATACCCATTTCCCAAGTGATTCTAGACTCTGTCACGTTCATAATTAACACTAACCATCACAAGAGCCATTTCGTTTGCACATGAACACCCCTCAGGTTTACAGACTTACTCATTTACAAATATGCGTGGTGTTTTCTACTATTGGCCTGCCTCTTCTTTGGAGCAGGATTTCTGATGTTGACATAAATATCCTTGTGTCTCTAAAACCTCCCATTTTCCCTCTTTTCCCTACCAAAAAGTAACTCAAACTATTGTTCATCTATTCATACCTTAATCTGTTATTAATTCCAAACAGACTTCTGAGAGTCCTGTGTCATCTTTGAAATTTATAGTCTTGAAAATCACATATCCTCCAACCACTCTTAGCACCAGTATCTTTAATTTCACTGTGTGGTTATTTTCATATGAGAGTTCTCACTGAGGACGGAATGAATGTCACATACCATCGTTAGCATACAGTGGGGATTTAGTAAATGATTTTGCACAGGGAGGTCACGTTAAACTGTGTTACCCATCCCACTGTTAGGCTCAACTTGCTAAACAATATTACAGCATCCAGAAATAAGGCTTTTTATGGGGGGGGTTGTTTGCCCACTTGTTCTGAGACAAAGCTTTGCTGTAAAGCTTGCTGTACTAAACTCAATGGGTATCCAAATTTACTTCATATGTAACAGCCCTCTAGCCCCAGCATCCTAAATGTTGGGATTAAAAGTATCTGCTGCTATACTTGTGGATACATGGATTCCCATTTGGAAAGCAGACTTATCTTTCCTACACTTAGTTTATGTGTCCCACCATCATCTTTTCAACCCCACTGCGCTCATCTTCTCTGGCATATAAACCTATCCTCAGGAAAGAGAACACCAGCTACATTCACATAAATATGTAGAATGTGATATTTTAGTATAGGTATTGAATGAGCTTTGGTGTTTTATTAGAAATTCAAACCACAGAAAAGCAATAGACTGTCAAGTGCAGTGTTGTTATTTTAGCATTACTGAATACACTGCAGACACTGACTGACTCTCAGATGTTGGTTCTTTGGGATTGCTGATGAGCTAGGTACAGAACCGCAGAAAATAAGAAAGGGAACTATGAAAGTATTCAAGAGAATAAATGTTTCCAGTTTCATCAGCTGAAAATCTCCAGGTAACACTAGTTTTCCAGAAAGCTATACAGACTCTAAGAAATTTTATAAATTAAAATTTTAAATGTAAATTGTAAAAATAGACATGACAAAGATTTTAAATAATTAGTTTTTAAATAGGAATGACTTGCTGAGGCTTAGAGTATCTCATATGATTTTTAACATCATACAGCATCAGAGAAATTTATATTACAATCTCAGTTGGTAACAAATACTTATTAAGTTATTAGATGACATTACATGTAAGAATGATTAAAAACCAATTACTAAAAGTGCTGACACTGGCCAAAATTAGTGATCAGTAGAAAATTTGGTATATGCTGTAGTATATATTTATAAAAATCATTTTATGATATATTTCAGAAGATTCAACAAATTAATAATACATGTATCCTCATGATTAATAATTTTACTCCTGGTAGATGCCTATGAGCAATTATGTCTATGACTACTAAAAGCATACATAAAATATTACCGTTGTCTCATATTAATGCTAGTTCCAATGACACCAAATGGCTAATAATTCATCAAGTAAACTTGTTTATGAAATAAGTAGAGCAGAGAAATCAATAGAATTTGCAGCTTGTGCCATTAAGTAAATGACACCCAGAACAGGACACTGGAAAATAGTCAGATAGGATACCTGAGAATAAGAACACACCATGAGTTATATTGTTTGTTTTGGGTTTTAACATAGAGAAACAAGGACTGGGAAGATGATTGAGTCTGTAGAGTTGTTTTGTTAGCTGGATGGTGGCAGCACAAGCTTATAATCCCAACACTCAAGAGGCAGAAGCTGGCAGATCTCTGTGATCTGCAGACCTAGTTCCAGGACAGCCAGTGCTACAAAAAGAGATCCTGTCTCTAAAACCCAAAATAAATAAATTTATTTATTTATTTTAAAGCAATCATTTTAATTAATTATAATTAAAACTTAAGCATTAAACAAAGATCTGAATTCTGTCCCCAAACCCAGGAAAGAGTCAAGCATAGTGGCACACACTCATTATCCCAGGTTCTAGGAGGTGCAAACAAGAAGATCCTTAGGGTTCTTAACTAGCAATACAAGCTGAGTCAGCAAGATCCACCTTCAGCAAAAGACCTTGTTTCAAAGGCTACAATGGAGAGTGATTGAGGCAGATCCATTTCTGATATGGAGAGATAAAAGAGGGGGATTCTCTGCAGATGGAGCCATCACAATGCTTCCTTGTAAATCTTGTGTTTTACCTGGGAGATCCTCTGAGGTTGCTCTGAAGGAATGGGGGAGCCTATATCACTAGGTAATGTTTTCCTGAGAGTACATCTTCTCTCAGTGCTACATTGATTCAGAATCTCCAAATTTCTCTGTAAAGTTTTGTGTAAGATACATTTAAATTAAAAGAATAGAAGCAAAAAAGAAAATATTTTAACCAAGAAAAAAATGTATAATCAAGGAGAATTATACTACTGTGGAGGATTAAGAATGTAGAGACACTGTTTGAGTCAGAGGCTGCAAAGGAGTAGAAGGAAGAGCATATCACAGACAGACACACTGTAAGCAGCCCCCAGGGCCAGGAGTACTGGAAGTCTAGATACATGTTACTCACAAAGAAATTATTTGGGATTTCTTTCTTTTTATGTACTGCTTCTGGTGGCTAAAAATAAAACTGCTTTGGCTTATAGCAGGGCAGAATATAGCCAGGCTGGAAGACATAGGGAGAGAGAGTAAGTGTAGTCAGAGAGATGCCATGTAGCTGCTGAAAGAGTCAGATGCCAAGTACCTGCCCAAGAAGTAAGAGCAACAAACCACAAGCCTCATTAATTTAAGATATGACAGCTAGCTAGAAATACACCTGAGTTGTGGTCCAAACAGTATTGTAATTAGTATAGAATGTGATCATTCAGGTCTCAGTGGTTGGGAAACAAATAAACCATCTCTGTGTAAATATGAACGTATGTGTTTTTTGCTGTTTCAGTAGAGTATTTATTTATTTTTGTTCCCACTGAAGTTATGAGTAGATGTGATTAAGATCAGCAAGGTTCTTCATGCATTTCTTTGAGGATATAGAAGCATATGAAATGCCAGAGCCTGTCAGTCCAACATACATGTCAGTAGTAGTTAGGACTGAAGCAAGTGACCCTTTACACTGTCTATGTGCTGTATGTAAAAGTGGATGGATTTACATACTAAGGAATAGGCTTGCACTTCAGTGCCTTGTGGAAGTTCTTCCTCTTTTGATACTACTGCAGATGTCAACACTGTCAGATGGGTCCTCACTCCTGATTCTGGTCAATAACCAATGTGAGTGACACTCAAGCAACACAACCTGATGTTGTCCTTGTTCCTTGGAAATATTTACATCTAAGACATTTACAGCACAGTCACACCTAATCTGTCTGTTTCAGATTAGAAGGTCATGTTGAGTTGGGAAAAAAATGGATTCCATGTTCTCTATCCACAACACAGAGTGTGAACTGATGGGGAATCTAATCCTACTGTTAGCTGTTTGGCTTTCTTTCTTTAGCTCTTAATCTGGATGACATTTTGACAATCATTTTCTTTTTGTCACTGCTAAACGAATGTCAAACTTACAATGTTTTAGACTATCAGATATCCTTCTACAAACACTTGGCCATACCTCAATGCTGGTCCCTAGAAATATTTAGGTTTACTTCAGGGAGAGCTTGAAATTTCAGTTTATGTATGTAGAATAATATAAAAAATGCAAGGGATTATGGGACAGTAAAACTTCAGTATTTCAGGTGACACACAGCTGTGCCAGTGACACCAAATGAGTTTTTTGATGCTATGGCTAAGAAGTGAATGAGTCAAAACCCTACTGTGATGGAGATCAATGTGAGCAGTCTCATGAAGTTTGGGGAGTTATCAGTGTCTGGGTAATTAGATTTTCATGAGTTTAACAGTACAAGGAATGGTTCTAAAATAGCAATAATAGTGGAATTGATTCATAGTCCATCTTCCAATCATGCCTAGAAGGACCATTATGGCTGGATATTTCAAACAATTTTTCACCCTTTAATTTTGTCATTTGTTTTGAGTAATTAAAAACGGGGCTGGAGATATGGCTCATTGGTTAGCAGCAGTGACTTCTCTTATGGAGGTCCTACATACAACAGATGGCTCACAACTAACTCTAGCTCCAGAGAATCTGACACCTCTTCCAAGCTGAGGGCATAGGTACTCAGATGACATATTCTAACACTACAAATAAATACTCCAAAATAAAACAATGAACATTTAAAAAATATACTTATTATACAGAGTGCATTCATTTACATGTATATGTATATAAGCTTGAATCTCTTCATATGCTTATAAATGTGTATAAAGTATGGTAAAATCTAAAACTTTATAAAGGAAACAAAGAGAAGATAATAAAGAGTGTATGATAAGGCTATTTTTCTAGTTTCAACTGTCATAGCTTTTCTTGTTTGTTTTTTTTGTTGCTGTATATGTCTTTTTAAATACTTTACCTTTTTTAAGCCATTTACTTCTTTTTATAACTGTCTATATTCTTTTTCTTCTGTCTCCCAAGCCCATGTGCATTTATGTGATCCATTTAGAGGTCTATATCTCTTGAATCTATGTTTGTTTTGTGTCTGTAATTATTTTCTGATTAGGATGGCTTATTAAAATGCTAGTAACTTCTTAAAAAACTTAAGCTGCAGTACTGCTAGCATATATATGGCATGTCCTGCTTGTTTTGCACAGTCCAGCATGTGGGAGCTGTTTGCTGCCTCTGAAAGACATGCTCACAGCCCATTTTTGGCACACAGCCAGTCTATGTTGTCATTAAGCAAATTGTAGCACTCTGCCCACAAATCTCATTTAAATGCTTGGTCTCCTGAAAGAGCCAGAGTTCATGCTGGCAGCATGGCCTAGGAAGCCACAGTTTTCAAAACAGCATGACTTTTTTTTTCCTGCTATCACTGAATCAGGGAAACCTCTCTTAATGGAGTCACATCATGCTGTCAGCAAGCAAAGCCCATTCGGGAAAATAAATCTGGCTAAACTTTGTTTTTTAGTGTCTAGAATTCCTTTCCAAGCCCTCTAAAGTTTTACATGGATTTAGTTGGCCATGTTGGTACGCCCAGCTGCCTGGCAGCTCATCACCAAAATAAACACACAGATCCTGTATTAATTAAATTACTGCTTGGCCCATTAGCTCTAGCTTCTTATTGGTTAACTCTTACATCTGAATTTAATCCCTCTCCACTAATCTGTGTATCACCACATGGCTGTTGCTTACCAGCTAAAGTCTCCCTCCCTCGGTGCTGCATAGCTTCTCTCTGACTCTTTTTTTATTCTCCCAGAATTCAATTTAGTTTTCCTTACCTACCTCTATTCCCTGTGCTGGACCAAGGCAGTTTCTTTATTAACCAATGGTAATCACAGCAAACAGAGGGAAATCCCACATCAATTTTCTTAATTAAAAGTCCCTCTTCTAGGTTGAAAGTATATATTTATTGTTGGAGATATCATGTACTTCAGACACAACTCAGAGTATCTAAGCTGGAACTGAACTGAGAGCTTCCTCTATAAGGATTAGTTTTTATGGTACCAGAAGGTGATACTCAGGCTTTTAATGGAGGAAAGAAATCTATAATCCCACTCAAATGTGAAGTCTCTGAAGGACAGCAATGAAGGGCTTGTTAAATATCCCTAAGGGTGCAATTGTGGCATTTATATATTGTTGGAAACCAACAATTGTGTAATTGTACTTAAGGTCCACTCAACAGAAGAAAAATATTGCCTCGTTCAAGCCCATGGTTAGTAAAGTTATGGATCTTAAAGGAGAATCTACAAACACTATTTTACTAAACCAACACAATTCCCAAGAGATTTCTAAACATTTATTTTATTTTATTTTGTTTTTCAAGACAGGGATTTTTTCTGTGTAACACTGAGCCTGACCTGGTACTTTCTCTGTATCCCAGACTGACTTTTAACTCATAGATATCTGCCTGCCTCTTGCTCCCGAGTGCTGGGATTAAAGGTATGTGTACTGCCTGGCTGAACACTTCTTTTTTTTTTAAAAAAAAATATTTATTTATTTATTTATTTATTATAGTGTTCTGCCTGCATGTATGCCTGCAGGCCAGAAGAGGGCACCAGATCTCATTACTGATGGTTGTGAGCCACCATGTTGTGGTTTCTGGGAATTGAACTCAGGATTTTTGGAAGAGCAGTCAGTGCTCTTAACCACTGAGTCATCTCTCCAGTCCCCTAAATACTTTCTTATACATAGAGTTAAGTGTAGCTCTTATACCTCATCAAGGAAGCTTATCTTTGCAACCCACAGAGACCATTAGAGAAAACTCAAGATGCAGAAAACAATTTACTGCAGAGTTTGCAGTCTTAATCAATATATCTTTACTACAACTCTTTCACCTACATCTCAGGGAGCATTACAGAAGACAGAATGAAAGGATTTTAAGAGCAAGGATGTCAGGAAGCCTGCTGTGATGCTATGTCTCTTAGAAAGGAGACAAAACAAAGAACAAAGAACCTCATCAATAAGATTTCTATACAGAAAAAAACTGCTAACATGAAAAGGGGAAACCTCACAGGAGCTCACGACTGAACAAAGAACTACAGGTGCTAAAGAATATTGATAGTGGGAGACATAGCCTTCCTCAAGAATAATTCCTTAATTGGCTAGCCAGTACAAACTGGCCAGTCTTGAAACCATACACGTACAAACAACACAAAATAGATTCAAATGGAAAAAAAGATTTCCTCTTCGAAGATATGTCTAGGTTTGTAACAAAATGACATGAGTCTACCAGCACACTCATAAGTTAAACTTCTCAGATTGACTAAGAAAGAATTGCTGTGCACATTTTGTACCCTTGTCTACAGAAAGGATAATCTTAGATTTTCAAAGCCAGTATAAGCTGTGGACAGGCAGTGAACTGAGGAATTGCTCCTCATGCTGATTTATCTAGAAGATTTGATTTCTCTTCTCCCACTTAAGTGAGGGGAACAGGAAAGATAACTGTAAAGTCACTCACCAAGCCTGCTGCTTACTTCACTTTAAAGAGAAGGTAATGTGGCAGTAAATTACAGTTACAGATTTGTTTAAAGATTAAATGTGGACCAAAACATTTGCAGCAAAAGCTTTCATTAATATGAGGAGCCTTAGTTAATCCATGCTGAGGCAAAAGGCCACAGGTCTTTATAGTCAGACTTTTGCCACAATAATGGAAGTAATTTAGGGTATCTGCAAGGGCACCAAACACACATGTAATACACAGACAAGCATGCAAGCAAAACACCTATGCACATTAAATAAAATAAATAAATGTAAAAATTTAATTATAAAATTTTAAAAAGCCATTGAATGCCCTAGAGCTGGAGTTGAGAGAAAGTTGTTAGCCACCATGTTGTTGCTGAGAACCACCATGAGTCCTCTGCAAGAGCATCCAGTGCTCTAATCACTG
This sequence comes from Microtus ochrogaster, assembly GCF_000317375.1. NCBI lineage: Eukaryota > Metazoa > Chordata > Mammalia > Rodentia > Cricetidae > Microtus > Microtus ochrogaster. Next base: position 5,163,003 of record NW_004949112.1, read on the forward strand.
GGCCATCTCTCTAGTTCCAGGTAATTCTTATTTTAGCTCACAGTTTCAGAAATCTTAATGCAGCAACAAATGGTTCCCATGCATTGGTCATGAGCAGCTGAATATCATGACTGGGAGAGTTTGCTAAAGAGACTGCTCACTTGAGATGTTTAGGAATCAGAGAAAAGATAGGAAGAAAGAGGAAGAAACAACTTTCCAAGGCTAGTTTCCTACTTCCTGCAACAAGCCTGACTCCCTAAAACTCTACCACCTCTAAATAGCCAAGGACTAAGCATTTATGGGAGCATCCTGGAGACACTGAAGATTTGAACCAGTGCAAACATGTATGCCTTCTAAAGATAAGTATACTCTCCCTATCTTACAGATATGAAGACTCAATGAGTATAAATATATAGGCTGTGTCATACTTTTCATAGACTGCAGGTTCTAACTCTCCCCACTCAAGCTCCTGATAAGCTGCATCCTTAATGTCTGTGAGTTTTAGTGTCAGTACCCTGCAAAGTGCACAGCCTGGTGTTAAAGCATAATGTTATTTTCTGTTTGCCTTACACAGGACAGTTAAGAACAGTCAACTAACGTGGCACTAAGTATGAGATGAAGTTCACTGTCAGCTGCTTTAGTTTGTTTCACTATTGCTGTGATAAACACCATGATCAAAATCAATGTTGGGAGGGAACGAGGCTGTTTAGTTTACAAATTAGTCCATAAGGGAGAAAAACCAGTGAAGAGAACACAATGGATGATGCTTAGTAGGTTGTTTAGCTACCTTTCCTTTCAGTCCAGTCACATCTGCCAATGGATTTCACTCTCCATAGTGTCGTGGGACCTCCTTCATCAATTAGCAATTGAGAAAATATCACACAAATATGCCCATGGGCAGATATCATGATGGAATTTTCTCAATGGAGGTTCCCTCTTCCCAGGTATGTCAAGTTGATAAACAAGATTACTCATAACACTAACTCTGAAAGTTAATTTTTTTCACATCCACTACCCTGCTCTCTCTTATAAAGTGGCATGTGCTATTCATGTTTAAATATGAAGATTGCATTTGCACAAGAATTACAAGAGTTAAATTTTGTTGCCATGTGTCATATCCAGTGATCCAAAACAGGAAAGGAAGTTTGTCTGCCTTCTGGACTTAAGAACTGTAACATGAAGACCTGCTTGTTAAGGTTTCTATCCTGCCCAGTTCCCACAGCTAGCAAGCCCCAAAGAAATTCAAACAGAGAGTCTATATTAATGATAAACTGATTAACCCAGTAACTCGGGCTTCATACTAGCTCTAATAACTTATATTAACCCATCATTCTTATCTATGTTAGCCACATGGCTTGGTACCTTTTTAGAGAGGTAGGTCACATCTTGCTTCTTCTGTGGTCTGGGCAGGACTGCAGAGGGAACTTCCTTCTTCCCAGAATATTCCTGTTCTCCTTGCCCCACCTCTACTTCCTGTCTGGTTATTCTACCTATACTTCCTGCCTGGCTGCTGACCAATCAGCATTTATTTAAGATATAAATGACAGAAAACAGAATTACCCCACACCATTTCCCCCTCTTTTTTTAAGCAAAGGAAAATATTCATAGTCCATTTTTGGGAATGTGGGCGTAGTATTCCAGGCTACTTCCTGCTAGTAGAGGGTGCTGAAAATCTTATGGGGACCTAAAGAAAATTTTGAATTATGATCAAGTCCTGACTGAAGTATTCTCCAAAGTAACATATATTTGACTTCAATTTTGAAGTCAAGGTATTTCCAAAATACCTATCTTGGATTAAATTAGCAGCATTTATAAACAAATATCTCTTAGCAGCTGCTGGTCCCTCCTTAGCATTCAAACAATTCAAAGAGAACATAATAACACATAGTATCCAGATTCTCTGTGTGTTTTCCATCTTTATGCAGCTTTATTTTAGTCGAAATAGGAGCAGCGGGGCTATGTTCCTGGCACCTAGCCGCCTGCATGGCTAGCTTTATACCCAAAATAATTACATGGAAACTGTATTCTTTTAAACACAGCCTGGCCCATTAGTTTCAGCCTCTTAACCCATTTCTAATAATCTATGTAGCACCACGAGGTGCACTTACCAGGAAAGATCTTAACCTGCGTCTCTCTGGAGTGGGAGAACCATGGCAACTTCTTGACTCAGCTTTTTCTCTCAGCATTCTGTTCTGTTTATTCCGCCTACCTAATTTTATGTTCTATTAAAGGGCTAAGGCAGTCTCTTTATTTAACCAATAAAATTAATACAAGCCAGAAGACTCTCCCCCATCATATTTTAAACTCTATTTCTTTTATTTTTAATTTTTGGCTTTTTGATACAGGGTTTCTCTGTGTATCTTTGTCCTGGAACTCACCATTAAGACCAGGCTGTCCTTGAACTCATAGAGATCCACTTGTCTCTGCCTCCCCAGTGCTGGGATTAAAGGTAGTGCCACCAAACCTTGAAATCACAAAGATTTATCTGTCTCTGCATTCCATGCATTGGGATTAAAGGCATGTGCTACCACACCTTGAACTCACAGAGGTCCATCTACCTCTGCCTCCCAAGTGTTGAGATTAAAAGTGTGTACCACCACACCCAACTACTCTTTTTCCTTTCTTCTTTATTTTAAGGACTTTACCCTTTTCTTTTCTCTCCCAAGTCAGCATATATTTTTAACACACAATACACCATTTAGAGGTTTTTTCTTTGAATCTCTCTTTACTGCATATCTGTCTTTTTTTTGACTACATGAGTCTTACCAAGCAATATGGGTAGGATTAAAGCTGTGGCTTTGATGCCTGGATCCAGCCCATTCCTTAGCTTTTTTTTTCAATTCCAGATCATGGCAGAGGTACTGGCTGTAGCTATGTTTATTGCCACAACTCTGTGGTATTTCAAGGTCCTTGTCAGCAAGCAAGCTGCAGCAGTGTGCTCACAAACCACATCCAAATGCTCCATAGTTGGACCACCTGCCTGAAAGAGTCAGAGTTTGTACTGGCAGGAAGGCTCAGAAAGCCAGCATTTTAAAATGGCACAGCTTTTTTCCTGCTACAGCTGAAAACCAAAAAGCATGCATTCAGCTTTTCATCACCACCGTTTTAAAGTGTTTCATGGCAGGACCTCTTAAAAGAGCAGCAAGGTTTTGCAGCGAAAGCTGCGTCAGAAAGCCTCTCCTAAATGAGAACACTTGCTTGTCTCTAGCAAGCAGAGCAGACCTGAGAAATTGCTGCTACCAAGAAACCAAGCTTTACTCTATTCCTTTCTGTCTAGAATTACTTCCTGAGCGCTCTTAGGCCATGTGATGTAATTGTCCATGCAGGTACCATTCTGTAACATGAGGACCCACTTGTTGGTGTTTCTGTCCTGCCCAGTTCCCACAACCAGTAAGCCCCAAAGAAATTCAGATAGAAAGTCTATATTAATGATAAACTGATTGGCCCAGTAACTCAGGCTTCATGTCAGTTCTTATAACTTATATTAAGCTGTCATTCTTATCTATGTTAGCCACATGGCTCAGTACCTTTTTCAGTGCAGTAGGTCACATCTTGCTTCTTCTGTGGTCTGGGCAGGACTGTGGAGGGAGCTTTCTTCTTTTCAGAATACTCCTGTTCTCCTTGCCCCACCTCTACTTCCTGTCTGGTTGTCCCACCTATACTCCTTGCCTGGCTCTTGGCCAATCAGCATTTATTTAAAACATAATTGACAGAATACAGAATTGTCTCACACCAAAGTACTATATTTTTTTTCTTTTTTAGTTGTGTTTGTACTTTTATTGAGCTCTACATTTTTCTCTACTCTGTTCCCTCTCTCTCCTCTCCCCTTCAACCCTCTCCCAAGGTCCCCATAGTCCCAATTTACTCAGGAAATTTAAGAACTATATTTTAACATTGGTATTCCCTCACTCTATCTTTTTCTTCTTTTGCTCCATTTTCTAGAACATTTGAGAGCATGACTGACACCATGACCAGTGTGACTGAAATACCCCTTGAGCGGTTATGAAGTACAGAACCATGAGGATTTTCCTGTGTATATATCCACAGGTCTGAGTATGGGGTTCGATTGTTCATTGGTCAGTAAGTAAGCCATTGGACTGTATGGATGGATCAATCTTTAAGATCATGTATTGCTCTTCCTAAAGACCCAGATTCACTTCTCAGCACCAACATTGAGCAGCTTACAGCTTTCTCTGTAACCACAACTCCAGATCGGACAGTTCCTCCTGGCCTCCTCAGGTGCCTCCATATACACTTGCACATACCACACACACACACACACACACACACACACACACAACACAGGTACCTCCATATACACTTGCACATACCACACCCCCATGCACA
>NW_004949112.1:5167978-5179586 GCF_000317375.1 Microtus ochrogaster
AGCAAGTAGACTGATGATTATATTTTTGCCTGAATAAAAGGCAGTTATAATTTGTAAAGGAAGAAGCACATGAAATTCATATGGGTCACCTTACACTAAAATTATTTAAAACTAATCATTCCTTCATAAAACTCTACCTCCAGAGGCATTTCTCATAATAATCTCAGATGAAAAATGATTATCCAGATAAATTATTTAAAATTAAAGCAGATGATGGTATTTATTACAACTATGAAAATTTCATTTATTTTCCTTGAAATACTACTTAATCTCTAAAAGTGACATGGAATTGATTTACAGTCTCCAGAGGCTAACTGGACCAGAGGTCACTCACCATGAAATAACCTTGAACATCATTTCATCCTTAGGCCTCTCCTTGGTTCCCAGGAGAACCATGAGGAGCTTTCAGGCAATTTCTCATACTGGCCAGTGGTGTGAGTTCTGTGTTCAGTATCAGTAATTTACTAGTCATGCATGATCTTGAGTGGTCCTCTGAGAACTCTCCAAGCTTAGTGAACCATCAATCTGCAGGGGCAGAGGTCATGAATAATTACAAAGCCCTGTGACCTTTCTACACCCAACTTGCCAATTTTACAATTTATTGGCTTTGACTCACAGCCATTTAATTTCTGAATGAGTGACTTCTAAAATTTGTTATTTTTTCTATAATACCCTTTTCTGTTTAAATTTAACTCATTATACAAAACAATAACTTGAATAACTATTGAGAGAGTTGCAAAATTAAGTCTGGTATAAGCTTTGTAATAAATTTCTATAAATTTGGTATATCATTAATTCCAACTTCTTAGTTTTTTGTTTTAATTTTTTAATTTCATTTTATATGTATGGTATTTTTGTCTCCATACATATATGTGTATGACATACATGCCTGGTAGTCAGGGAGGTAAGAAAAGAGCATCAGATGATCTGGTACTGGAATTAAAGACAGCTGTAAGTTGCCCAGTGGATCCGTAGGACCTGGGTCCTCTCTGAGAGCAGCCAATGGTCTTAATCTCTGAACCATTTCTACAGCCCCTGATGAGTATATTCTTAAAGATTCCTGATATTTCTCACGCAGAAGCCTTATGTTTACCTTTCCCCAGATATTAAGCCTCTAACTTGTTTGGGGAATTAAATTCCTTAAATTTGCCCTTCTCCCTCATTTCAAACCAATCTCTAAATGAGGTGATACCACAGTGTCTCTAGTCCTGAAGTGTCTTCAGAATCCTTCTTTACAGCTTGCTCTCCTTCAGGCATCTGTTGTGCCATTAAGTATCCTTCTTCTCTTCAGAGTCCAAGATCTTCCCTCTACTTTCTCCTCATTCTCCACATACTTCAGAGATTTAACACTATTACATTTTTTTGTTTTCCCATGTAATAGATTTGTAGAGTGAGCATGAGAAGATGCACAATTATATTTGCCAACATTACTTAATTCTGCCCAGTAATTAACTCTTTTTATGTGACAAACTCCTTTTCTTAATTGAAGAGTCCAGTTGCTTATTATCCTAAAAACAAATTGTGTGAATAGTTCTGGAATTAGTATTTCATTTGAATTGCATATAACACTGTAAGAATTAGTGTAACTTTGAAAAAAAGGTGTGTGTGTGTGTGTGAAGTATGTTAGTGCATGCTTGGTGTATGTGAGTGTGTGTTCTATATGTGTATGCATTTGTGTGCATGCTGATAGGCCTTGATGGTTTAATTGTTATGGGTTAAAGCTACCATAAAGTTACTATATTGAGACTTAATATTAATTGCATTTGAACAGAGATAAAAAGCATAGATAATTTAATATCGTTATTTCAGTGAAGCAGAAAATGGAGGGAGGGTAGGCATGCATCACAGCTATTTCCTGTGTTTTAACTGATTCAGGAGAAACCTGGGGATTGGGAAATTTGTTTTCCACACATTTTCAGGTTAAGAATTGATTTGCATGCTAATGATTTATAGGGTTGTAAAATAAAATTATATAAGCTATTTTATTTAATTTGGAAAAAAATTATTCTTCAATAAAAGTATCAGGTAAAAAAAAAGCACTCTGGGGCCCGGTGGTGGTGGCGCACGCCTTTAATCCCAGCACTTGGGAGGCAGAGGCAGGCGGATCTCTGTGAGTTCGAGACCAGCCTGGTCTACAAGAGCTAGTTCCAGGACAGGCTTTAAAACCACATAGAAACCCTGCCTCAAAAAACCAAAAAAAAAACAAAAAAACAAAAACAAAAACAACAAAAAAAAAAACACTCTGTTCCTTTGGGGCCCAGAGCATACCAGTATCTTTTGTTTTCTTTGTACCTGGTTTTATTTTGTTTAATACATGCCATGAAATGAAACCATATGACCATTGTTTATTTTCATCTATTCAGTGTTTCTCTTCTTGTCTCCCAAATCTCTCTACAAGGTTGTTCTCATCATTCTCTGGCTCCTTTCTATACAGCTTTGTTATAGAAATATTTATTAGTTGTGTTTTGTTTTGTTTTTCTTAGTTTTGTCTTTAAATCATTGAGAATTGCACTACATGCTTTCCCCTGGAACCTTCAGGTTTTCCATTCTAGATTGTGCTATTGAGACTCATCCTAAACATAAGTTTCACTAGTTTTAAATACTCCATTTGTGTCTGTGATGGTTAATCTTGGTTGTCAAGTGGACTGGCTTTGGAATTGACTAAGGATTTTTGGTATATGAAGTGGGAAGATTCACTCTAAATGTGGCAGACACATAAAAGGAGGATCTCTTGTTTTTTTTTTTACATCACCTTCCCATCATGCTGGCGAGTTCATCTGTGCCGTTCATGTCTTGCTAAGACTTCATCTACTCTCTTGATGCTTTGGTTGCTGCCATCCTTTACTGATACTGAAACTTCAGCTTCTTCAACCTTCAGAGGAGGACCAAAGACAAGTGACTACCCAGTAATCATCCAGGACATCAACAAATGGGCTGGAAGTATTGAGTAGCTACCAAGTTCTCCATTTCTCCAGTGTGAAAACCCCTGGGGGTGACTACCCAGACTGCATCCAAGAGCCAATCTAATAAGTCCTCCTTAAAGTACCCACCCCATCAGTTCGTTCCTGTAGAGAACCCCACTAAGACGCAGCTGTAGCACAGTTTCTTTTCTCACCTTTTGTGTCCAGAGTATTTGAATTCTAATTTCTCTGACACTGTATTTCTCTAATCCTTCTCCCCAGTTTGAGGATCTATAACTTTGTACCTCAGCACCAGATGAAAGACCCCCACTGCTCACTGTGCAATGAAAGACTCCCCACTGCACGGTGCTACAAACATGTTTAATCGGGGGATCCATCTTGAACGCAGTAGTACAAACCAGCCTGACATAGTGAGATTTGGACCCCAAATCAAAATGCTGTTCTTAGCAGTAATGGAGTTTACATCAAAGCAGATGATCCATTCTGAGAGTTTAGACACCATTGCCCTTTTCCTAACTTTCACACACCAACTCAATTTGCCATCTGCTCTACATGATCACAGGGCAAGGCACCAGGAACTGTGGACTCTACACCATATACACCCCAAACTTCCCAGGAGGTTTTCAAGTGAATCCTGCCCTGTTCTCTCTACCCAGACCTGAGTTCTAGCAGAAACCCTACTACATACTCAGGCTTCACTGTCCTGTCCTGCATCTTTCACTGTGGCTCTTTTCCATGATAATCCTCCCAACATTCTGAGAAGACTGGGCTTCCTCTGAGAAAAAAGGGGCTTTCCAGGCAGAGACCAAGGTTGGAAAGTGCTTACTCTGTTATGCAGGGTCAAGTGAGGAGGACAAAGAAAAGCAACTAAGGCTTCACTCCCTGAAAAGGTATGTTTTTTTTTCCTAAGAATTTTGTTGCTTTGTATGTAGCAGAAACTTATCATTATAAACCATCTTTATTTTCTTCTCTGATTACCAAAGTCAAATTCACTTTACTTCAGGACAGAGATGGGCAAACCTTTTCTGTACAGAATCAGATATTAAAGTAGTAACAGTGCATGCCTTTTATCTGAGCACTTGGGAGGCAGAGATAAGTGGAGCCTGGTCTAAGAGGGAGTTCCTGGACAGCCAAGGCTACACAGAAAAATTCTGTCTTGAAAAAAAAAAAACTAGTAAATACCTTAGGCTTCCCATACTTAACAGACTTTGTTCAGATTATGCTGCTCCTTTGTAGAGAAGATGTGTGCAGACAACAAATAAATACATAAGCCATGTCTCTAGCGCACAACTCCCATCAAAAAATTAAAAATAAAATTTAAAAATTAGAGGCTGGCAAGTTTTGTTACTCAGTGTGAAGTCTAATGGCAGCACTTACAAAGAAATGAATTATACCTTTTGATAGTCTACCCACATTTGAGACTATCTCTAAGCTGCTTGTTTCTATAAGTGTATCTAAGTCATATCTTTTTCTTCATTGTATGGACCACCAACCATTTTATTGTCCAAAACTTTCAATTTTGCATGCATATTTTCCATCGTGTTCTTTTATTATACTTTCAACATTTTGTCTTCATAAATTACATATCTCTTATAAGCCATGACATATGTTAGTTGTCATAGGTCCAGACATTCTTTATATTTAAAGCAATAGAAAACACTAATGTTTAGAAAAAGAGAAGAATACTGTTTGTTTTCTAAAACCTCTAATAAACGAATAATCAAGACTTTAAAGAAGCAATACACTACAAATTTATCAACATTATTAGGATGTGTGCTAAAGTTTTATGAATATTTAAATTTTAATATTTAACAATGAAAATACATAGTGTGTTCTTTTGGGGTCAGAGATCCCCTAAAAAGTATAGACAGGAAAGGTCCTCTGGAAGCACCAAGCACCGTATAATGCAGTGATTGCTCATAGCATGCAGGCTAGGGGATTTTAGTCATCACAAAATCCTTAATCCACATCATATCCTTAAATAAAAGGAATACCAGGTCACATGCTTGTGGATTAGCCCTGAGACCATACACTTTCTTTACTGCATGGAAACATTCACTCATGGTAGTTCTTAAATTCAAACTACAATGGATACTCAACTGAAAAGAAATTAAAATTATCTATTCCTACTCTGTACTCTCAGATTTTACTCATTGTGTATCTTGTGGAGGGAGAGGTATACATATGCATGCCTATATGGAGGCCAGAGGTCAACATATGATATCTTGCTCTGCCGTTCTTTGTTTTATTGATTTTGGGACAGAGTCTCAGGCTGAACCTGGAGTTTACAATTTCAGTTAGACTTGTTGGCCAGCGAGTCCCCAGACTCTGACTGTCTCTGCTCTGCTCCCTTAGAGCTAGGGTTACAGATGGGTGCCCCAGAACTCAGCCTTTATGTGAGTGCTGGGGATCAGAAATCAGTTCCTCCTTAGTACACTGAGTCATCTTCACCACCCTTAAATCCAAGTTCCCAACAGAAAGTTCTGAAATGCCATGATGGACATGATCATTAACACTCAGTCTTTTTGTCTGATCTTTTTTTCTGAAGATGTAGAAAACCACTCTTTCCATAGAGGGTCCCAGGGATAAGATCTTTGTGAAACAGCTTGAAGGACAATGTGCATAACTTTAAGAAAAATCTAACATCTATTGCGTTATTAATATTAAAAGTTATTAGTCATCTGTATTAATATGTTTATAAAATATTACATCTGATTTATAAAATTTTGCATTAATAAAATTGGCTAGTGGATTAATGTGGTAACAAAACAATTTCTTTACATAGATATATTTTCTTATCTTGGAAAAAAGTGGCATTGTCACATTTTGATTCCTCATCTTCCATCAACAGTTCAGTAGATTGTTGTGACAGTTAATGCCAACAGCACATGGTTTATATCAAGGTTATTTCCTAATTCTATAACTTTTTATTTACTCGTGTTTTGTTCCTCGTGTTTTACTTTCCCTCATTATCTGAAGCATTTGTAAGATAAATAGTTACAGGGTTTAAGAGATGCCTCTGCAGTTTAAAACTCTTGTTCTAGTTCAGGGGATGTGAATCCCTCTTCTGAGATGCTCCTGCACAAGGCATGCATGTGGTATACTGACATACATGTGAGCAAAACAACTCATACACACAAAATAAAATGAACCTAAAAATAAAAATTAAAAATGAAGTATGGCTAATAATGGTAAAGTGATATTTATTTTGTTTGTTTGGTTGGTTTTGGTATTTTGTAATCTGACTCCTAAATTATGAGTATTAAAATTTGCTTAAACTTAAAAAATACTTAATTAAAACTTAAACGTTAACCCACCTTCAAAGGAAAACAAACAAACAAACATGTCACTAAGGCAAAAGCTTATGTGGTCCTCACCAAGGCCTGCCTCCTGCCGAATGAGCACTGTTAGAGATGAGGATGTGGGTCGAGAGAGGGGAACACATGTCTCACCAGCTGCTGCAAGTAATCAGCAGCAACATACTAATTTGCTTCACTTTTGGAAGCCTTACTCAATACTTAGACTTGGAAGCATTGATCCAGAGAAAGAAGTGATAATTTATCCACCAGTCTCACCCTGCCATTACTGAAAAGCTCAGTGCTCACATGAGACTAATCCAGTGGCACTGTATCTAATTACTCTACAGCAAAAACAATCTCCAGGACAGAAGACAAGAAACACAGGCATAGAAAAATTTACTGACTGTTGATTGTGAACACATGGGGAGTCACTAATGTGATGAAGATAAAACAAGACACAAGAGTCTCCAAGGTTCATGAGGCTGAAAAGGTAAAAGTGGACATTTAAGACTAAGACAAATTCATTTGATTTCTGGATCATTCATTCTCTATCTGTCTTTTCCCATTGTCTCCCCATTAGTCCTTATAGACTACATGACTTTACAGACCCAATAAGGCATAATAAAGAAGTTATGTTTCATATTAACTATAATTATCATGCAATTTTCAAATAACCACAGTTGTATTTTTGTGCAGATGGGTTCAATGAGGCCTTTCTTTCTCTCTCTCTCCCTCTCTCTTTCTTTTGGACACCACATTTTTCACAGAGATTTCTGCTCCACCTGGTGTTATATTAACCCATAATTTTTGTCTGCATTAGCCACATGGTTGGGTACCTTTTATCAGTGAGGCGTTCTCATCTTGCATCCTCTGTGTCTGGGTGAGGACTGCAGACTGAACCTTTCCTCTTCCAAGAATTCTCCTGTTTTGGTTGCCCTCCCTCTACTTCTTGCATAGCTACTGGCCAAGCATCTGATTAAACCAATAAGAATGACAAATCTTTAAAATCTTTTTCCTTTAGACAAAAATGGGGGAATGGTGTGAGAAGTCCTGCATATGTGTTGCTTTTATTGATTAATGAAGAAAAGCTACTTTTGGCCAATGGCTTAGCAGAGTAAAACCCGGCTGAAAGAGTCATATAGAGTATGGGGAGTCAATGAGAAGCCATAAAGCCACCAGCAGAGAAAGTTGCAATCTGCTAGCCAGAACTTTGCTGGTAGGCCATGAGTCTCATGGTAAAATATAAAACAATAAAAATGGGTTTATTTAATATATAAGAGCTAGCTAACAATTTGCTTAAGTGTTTGGCCAAACAGAATTGCAAATAATATAGGGTGTTTATTGTGAGACTGGGCAGAACAACAACCTCAGCCAACATTACATTTTATGCTTGGCGAATTTGTTTTAAATTAAAAGTGTTTGAGAATCTTTGCGTACTCCTGACCATCACACTTATAAGCAGTTACTTTTCCGAGGCACTCGAGTTCTTTTGATGAACGTTGACAGCAGATCAGTCTCCAAGGGTAAAGTTGCTGGTTAGTGAAGGAGTGGCAATTTTTAGGATATTTTAAGGGTTATAGATAGTATATGCTAGATATTTATACATTTGGTTCATTTTTAGCCTGAAATTAGTTTGTTTTCTGCTGCTATGATAAAATGTTCTGGCCAAAAGCAAGTTTGGGGAAAAGAGCTCTATTTGGTTTATTGGTTACAATTCATCCTGTGGGGAAGCCAAGACAGGGATTAAATTCGAGACAGGAACTGCAGCGGAAACTCCGAGGGAACTGTAATTGCCTGGCTCGCTTTCAATGGCTTGTTCAGCTGCTTTTTCCATGGCTAAAGACAGGCTCCACAAAGAGGCAAATGCCCACCTGGACCCTCAGACATCAATTGACAACTAAGAAAATGTGTACTAGAGGCAATTTTTCAGTTGAGGTACCTGATTCTACATTTGTGTCAAGTTAACAACTGATGCTATGACAGCATAGCAGGGACAGCATTCACTACCTCTATGTATTATTAACAAACCGATTGCTTTTATTTGTTTTATAAAGGGAAACATTTTAGGTAACATTACTAACTTTATTATTAATTATATCACAGAGATAGAAAACTTTCATTTGTTCTGTGCTTTTATGCACTTGACTAAGGGAGCTAGAGAGTTGGGAGTTAGGAGCATAGATTCTTCCAGAAGGTTTGGATTCCCAGCACCTGGAAGATAGCTTACAACTGTCTGCAATTCCAGTTCTAAGGAATCTGATGCCCTCTTCTGTCTTCCAAATGCACTGCATTCATACCAGGTTTTCCAGACTGATAGAAAGACTGACCTGTCTTTCTCTACAGAGCACATTGTCCTGGAGGGAACTATATCTTGGTTTTCCCAGTACTCAAATTGCTCTGGTTGTTTCTGAAGCCACTCTAATACCCAATTCCCTTCTCCTTTCACAGGCCTCACCTCTGGCAGATTTTACATACATACTTCCATAGACAGCCTATTTTATTCTGAGTTTGGATTGGAGAGTTTCTTCTCCATAAACAGGAAGGGTATTGATTTATTACCACTAGTGTTAATCTTGTCTTGTGTATAAATGATTGCAGTTCTGAGGCAGTTAATTCTGCAGCTATCCTCCCACAGCTACTAACAAACTACAAGCATTTCTCAACGATACTCTCTCATCCTTTCCACACAAATATTTACTGGGTAAGTGAGGGACCTGATAACAGAAGGCCCTGGACATCCTTGCAATGAGTGTCTGCAGGATGAGGGGAAAGGCACAGGGTATCCAAGTGGTTTCAGAAGGTCATGGGTGACTGTGAGAAATACTTTGATCCAGCATTTAGTTCTGTTGTCAAAATGAACTCAGCAGTTACTGGAAATATTTTTATGGTTTTAAAGAATTTTGGAACCAGTGAGATAATAAAATGATTCTATCACAGTGAAAACCAGACTGTGGTTTTGTATATCCTAAAGTATTTGATCCTAAGATTGGCTTATTTAATAATTAACAACTAAAGATGCCCCAAGTCTAGAACAGAAACAAACTGATATCTATAGCATGGAAAAAATGTTATACCAAGTTTGTGTTGCTTTCATTAAAATGTTGAATTCTTGTCTGAATTCAGAAGTTAAGGTGGATTCACTTGATGAATTATTAAAAGAGAAAAATAAACCAGAGTGTCAAAAACCAGCCCATTGCCTGTATTTTAAAAGCAGGACTATTAACTGTTCTGCTGTTATGAGGTCTTCTCAGAAGCAAACAGTCTGTGTGCAATGGTTTTCATGGGAGCATCTTGCACTGCAGTGCAGTTAGAGATGCCATCGAGGACACCACACATCATCCAGAACCAGCCTTCCATGGTCTTTGCTGGGCTCAGGCAAAGCTCTGACAGGTTACTGGAAGGGAGATCTTGTCATGAGCTATTGTTGATTTCAGAGTTCAGCCTCTGGGGCCTTGAGTCAGTTACATACCCCCGTTGTCAGTTGGCCCAGTTTCCTGGCTGCTCTTATCCAATGCAATAGAAGTACACTCTATTGCCTGTAGCTAAGATTGCTGCCTATCTGTCTTTTACACAAAGTACATAATCTTAGACCTTGCTGTTATCTGCTTGAATAAGAATCCTGGAAGAAATGACCAAGGTCTAAACAAAGGTTTTGAACTATTCCAAGCTATTCAGATTCATGAAAGAGAGAAGAATGTGAATGCTTGGGGTCATAGAAATTTTCTTTAAAAAAGAATGTAAGAAAAAAAAAGGTGTGTATGGGGAGCACTACCCTAGCTTTACAGTACAGAGGAGAACTCTGGCATATGTCATTCACTAGGTATTGTTCTTGTGTTTTTGTCTACTTTTTTTTAAATACTGACCTCTTTGACTTAAGGTTTTAGTAATCTCATTATCTAATGATCAATGCAATTACTGTGAGCTACTCACTGGCTAAAGTGACTGACTCTCAGAATCTCAGGTCATGAAAACCACATCATTTCCTCATTTCCAAGCCCAGGTTGGTATTTTTCTGCTCTTGGCTTCTTCTACCAGGCAGGCTTCTTCTAGATTTTGAACCCCATGTACTTCGCATCAGTCTGTCCCATTGTGGTTCACCTGGCTCCTGTCTGCAGCTGCATGTGCTGTGGATATGACATTTTACAGTAGTCTCTGGGAACCTAGCATTTCCTAGGAATTCTGTAAATATATTTCAAGTAAAGACATTTTTGCTTGGGATGTCCACCCATCAAGTTCCGTGCTCAAGTACTCTGGAGTCAATCTCTTCCTAAGTACATGCAGGTAGATGCTGATTCTATGAACCCATTTGAGATTTTCCTGATTTCAAGCTTAACATTACTTCTGGGAATTCTGGGATTTTCTCAGTTAAACGAGAGGAAACATGATGCTACATTAGGGAGGCTGATTCATCATCTTCTGCTTTTAAAAAGGAACAAGACTAATTAAAAGTTGGAAACTAATTTTTCTTGAAGATTTGTAAAAAAAAATCGTGTCTAAAATCATCACTGAAAGAAGTGTCATAGTCTTTTTAAATTGGAATTCAGTAGAGAAAGGAGAAGTAGCAAATCTTAAGGAAGGTTCCTGGGAGATTCAACTGTGGTGGAAAACACACACACTTGCACACACCCACACACACTTGCCCACACACACACACACACACAAACACACACACACACACACACACACATTCCCGACATCCAGGGAGATTGGAGAAAAAAGATCATGAGTATGGAAATATTTAAGACTAAAACAATAATTAAAAATGAGATAAAATGAAAATATTAAATCAACCAGCTAGTTAAATAAGCAGCCAGTAAACAGATTATGGGGTGGCTCATCTCAGATCAGAACATAACAGATTCCTAGCTCCAAGAGCCAGGAGAAAGTATAGTAATTAAGTGAGATGTTTGGTATCCTTAGGGTGATGAGTTTCAGTCAGAGAAGGGCAGGTATATTGGAGACCTAGGTAAGTGGATGGAGTCTCTCTGGAATGCTTCTTAACTGAACAGTTCTATGTATCCACCTCTCTGGTACATAAGCCCTGGATTGTCCTCCAGATTCTATTGGCTCTTTGGATACACCTTTTTGACATGGTTGGTCTTCCTGGATCCATTAGCTCCAAGTATCAATCTTATCCATCAACAACTGGTCCATGCTCTTTATACACAGAATAGTACCCATGATGCTTTGGTCTTATTGTCTTTGCCCACTAATTTATTTTCCTTCCTTCCTTTCTTCCATCTTCCTTTCCTTTCTCTCTTTCTTCTACGGTTTGATGCTTTCAGACTTTATAACATAAATTTTAGATCTCACCATCACTGCCCTCTATCAAGCTCTCTCTCTCTCTCTTGCTAAAACCACCATCCCCTCCTACTTTCATATCTTCTG
>NW_004949112.1:5179776-5185115 GCF_000317375.1 Microtus ochrogaster
TTCATATCTTCTGTGATATGTAACTTACTGGGCCCACTCTCTCTCTCTTGCTAAAACCACCATCCCTTTCTACCTTCATATCTTCTGTGATATGTAACTTACTGGGCCCACTCTCTCTCTCTTGCTAAAAGCACCATCCCCTCCTACTTTCATATCTTCTGTGATATGTAACTTACTGGGCCCAGCGGAGTTTCTTGCCCAAGTATGAGTGGGAGATCATTTACTGGGACTAGGACAATTTATCAGGGGTTACACCAATGAAGCAAATGACACACATTCCTGAGCAAACATTAGCATCCAATAGTCCCTCAGAGAACGGTGTCATGTCCAGAAATTGTTGTTGTTACTGTTGCCTTTCTTCATAGTCCTATACACTTCCCATCCCTCTTCTGCCATGTTTTCTGAATCTCAGAGGTTTCAGATAACCATTCCATTTAGGGTCCAGTTCTCTACCAGCACTGATTTTGAGGACCTATGCGGCTCATTTGCTTCTGCACCAATCATCATGCAATGGTTTCCTTTTGTACTGTCTTCATACTTTGACGCAAATGGATTTCTCCTTCTCTTTAACTGCTTTGGCCACGGGTTTTGTGGCAACAGTGAGAAAAATAAGTAACCCACCTACTTTCCTTTAAGCAAGTAACTTCCATATCAGGCTGATATCAAACAAGAGTCTCAGAGACTCTTGTTTCCACTGAGGTATACCAAAAGTCAAGTTGTCAGAGGTGGGAATGTAAGTGAGGGAATAAATCCTACTGAATCATGAAACACATGGCTGGTGGTTCTTGGCAGCATTTGAGGACACTATGATTTTTATTTTCTAGTGTTCAGAAGACTTGATTAAAACGGATGTTTTTTATTCTAAAGGCCAATTTAGAATAAACATACGATGACTGAACTCAGTTGAAAGCACTGCTGTGTTAATAACCACATGTGACAATTAATACATTGTGGTCCAAAGTGTCTAAGTACAACTACTGGAGAGTGATTTTTAATTTGGAAGGAAAGCGTTGATTTTTTTTTTTTTAAAAATCATTATATAGCTCTTATCAAGTGTTAGCTAATACCCTTGGAAATACATGATAATCTGATCAGGGAAAGAAAGATGAGCAGGATATACTCGCAATTAGAACCAAAGTCTGAGTCTTAACTTCCAAAATACTCAATTTGCTCAATATATATACCAATTGCATTGGTGTCTTTATATCTAGGTTGATAGCAGATCAGTTTTTAAAATACGTTTCATTCACTGTAGAATTGGGATTTCTGTGTAATAAATTGCAATGATTTATACATACATGCCGATAATAAATAAGTTGTTCTTCAATAATAAATTTCTCATCTTTATCTTTCATGTCATATCACCATAATAATCATTCAGGCCTTTATATTCCTTGTATTTACCTTTAAATTTTGTGTAACTCCCATGTAAAAGCAGAAGTAAAGAAAAAGATTAGAGTTAAGCTACTGCTCAGGAAATTCAAATTAAAATATTTATGGGTTCATTGGGCTTTATATGATAACAGATATAGTAGCAGACCCATTACTGGCTGTCCATTTGTTCTCAATATAATTCACATCTGAATGGGAAACTAATCTCAACTGGGGAAGATAGCCAATATCAGGTGCCAGATCCCTTCTTTTTCCTCTTATATGTTAATTTTGTCAGTGGTAATATTTATACTCAGAGTGACAGGCTTAGAAAGGGAAAATAAATCTAAATGTTTTGTTGGAAGACTGACAAGAGTCAGGGTAGAATTCTTCAGACTTTACTCAGTCTATAAATCAGGCTAGGGGAAATAGTAACAAGACTGCTATACATCTAGAAATTGAAGTATTTAAAGACTAGAAAAAATTCCAAGTTAGAAAATTGTAAATTACAAATTGATCATGCATGGAATATTTATAAATACTTTATCATTGAAGCTGTGAGATGGCCCAGAGGTTTAGAACAGGTACTATGGTATGGCTGTTGCATAGGACCTGAGTTCAGTTCCCAGCATCCATGTAGGGCAGCTTACAACTGCATGAACTCTAACCCCAGGGGATTCACGGCATCTGTAGGCAGCCACACGTGTGTGGGCATACCCATGCAGAGACACATATACATACACATAATTATAAAATAAATCTCTAAAAATTAATAAATACTATTGTGCTTCTTAATCATAAATCTCCTATTTGTAAGAAAGTCATCAGTTTTCTTTGATTCTAGGAAAAAAATCTGATTTCTACATCTGTACAAGCATCACATCTAGTTGACAACTGCAAAATTCATGGTAATTTGCTGTCTTAAAAACTGAAAGAACAAGCCAGGCGATGGTGGCGCACGCCTTTAATCCCAGCACTCGGGAGGCAGAGACAGGCGGATCACTGTGAGTTCGAGACCAGCCTGGTCTACAGAGCTAGTTCCAGGACAGGTCTCAAAAAAAAAAAAAAAAAACTGAAAGAACACAGTGTGTGGAGAATAATTACATACTGAATGAGAGTAATTAACAACATGAGATTGTATATCAGAATATATTATAATAATCTGAGTATAATGAGAAGCAAATATAAACATGTAATTTCAGGTTTCTGTAATTACAATAGAATGCTTCACTAAACCTCAGAGATCTTGGGTCAGCCACTAATTTTTGACAATTGGGTTTCAGTCGTAAAAGCACATTTCTGCAATGGATACCAAAAACTGATTGCAGTGATCTGGCCTTACACAGGCTAGGAAGCTGTTTAAATACTCCAGGGAAAATGGTCTCTTCTCAGTCTGATCCTGTACCCTAGAGTCATGTGGGTAGCTGGAGAAAAAGTGAGGGTAGACAGAGTTGAGGCAACACTCAGAGGAGTTGTAAGAATGGGTGACTCCATGTGGACAAATAAACTGCCATGTTCCTCTGACCCATGATTCCTTTGCAGAGCTGTCTCTCAGGAGAAGGTAATATCCTTAGCCACAGGACAAAAGTACTCCAGCTTCACAAAATACAGAAATAATTAAAGCTACTGTAGTCTAGACTCTTACGGGAACAAAGGGAGCTGGAAAGCAATGGATGGTACATGAAATCTGACTCAGGCCTTGGACACTATTTTGACTTCATGACCACAGGATGTACAATGAGAGAGTTTCACCAAGACCCTTCAGTGTTTGCAAGAATTGTATCTGCTCATGCCTACAGAAATTATACTAGCAAAGAGTTTCTGTAAATGAAGAAAATGGATACAACCAGCCCAACTACAAGTCTCTCCTTTACAGTTACACATTTATGTACATTTTGTTCATGATAACTAGTACCATTATGAAATCAAAGCAAAATTAAAATGTAAAGTTACTGTGACTTGAAGCAACTATGCTTACAAAATAAGATCCATTCCCATCCAGCGACCCATCCACTTTATCCATCCAACATTCCATCTATTAACCTGCTCATCATCTTCTCCATTTAGCTACCCCTCCATCTATCAAATCATCCACTCATTCACCTACCCACATATAAATCCATCCATCCATCCATCCATCCATCCATCCATCCATCCATCCATCCATCCATCCAACCTTCTATTTACTCATTCATGCACCTCCATCTAGTCGCCCATGCATCCATTCATCCCTCAAATCATCTGTCTTAGTTAAGGTTTCCATTGCTGTGAAGAAAGATCATGACCACAGCAAAATTTATCAAAGAAAACAATAAAGTAGAGCTGACTTACAGTTTCAAAGGTTTACTCCATTATTTCCATGGTGAAGAAGATAGCAGCATGCAGGCAGACATAGTCCTGGAGAAAAAGCTGAGAGTTCTATGTATTGATCCATGGATATAGCTTGAGCATAGGATACCTCAAAGCCCACCCACACAGTGACACAATTTCTCCAACAAAGCCACACCTACCCCAACAAAACCACATCTCCTAGTACTGCCAATCTCTATGTGTACAATTTTTTTAAAACCACTACAGCATCTACTCACCCACTAACCCACCTACCTATCCACTTTCTATCCATCCATCCATCCATCCATCCATCCATCCACCCACCCACCCTCTTCCTGTCTCATAAAGCAAGACATATAAAACAGGCTTAACTGGTGTTAATATTTTGTATGACTAAAGAGAGAGAATATAAAAGAGAGAGATGTTAACAGTGTGCACACATGATTATGTCTCTGTGAAAGGTAACCTTCTTAAAATTATTTCTTACAGGAAGGCTGCTTATTTGTCCCAGCCACTTGACTAGCTTAGCCTGAAAATAACCAAACAGAAGCTGGATTAATTAAATCACTGCTTGGCCCATTAGTTCTAACTTCTTATTGACTAATTCTTACATTTTAATTTAATCCATTTCTATTAATCTGTATATTGCCATGTGGCAGTGGCTTACTGGGTAAAATTCGCAGCATCTGTCTCCAGCAAATCCACGGTGTCTCTCTGATTCCACCCTTCTTTCTCCCAGGATTCAGTTCCATCTCCCTACCTACCTATGTTCTGCACTATCAACAAGCCCAAAGCAGTTTATTTGTTTTTCCAAAGCAGTTTCTTTATTAACCAATGAAAGCAACACAAAGACAGAAGGACCTCCTATACCATTTCCCCTTTTCTGTTTAAACAAAAAGGAAGGCTTTAACATATTAAAATTTTAGCAAGAATTACAGTTTGTATATATATATATATATGTATATATATGTTATTTTTATTATAACTAATGAAAACTATAATAATAACTATTCTTCAAACCATCAAAGACTCCAGAATGATATGATATTACCTAAGTAAATAGGAGGTGCATTGTAAGCAACTTCCCAAACTCTAGAATTGACAGAGACATTTCACTGCCTGGAAAGTCACCCAAATATTTCTGTACCATTCGGGCAGCCATCTTCAGCCTACAGGCCCATAGTATCCAGCATATCCAGCAGACTTTTTCACAAAGCAGGAAATTTTGAAGACAGTTCAGTCACCTTTAGGCAAGTTCAGCAGTCATTTCTCTGAGGGTCTTGCATGTTCAGTGAAGGAGTCCAGGCAAGAGAAGTTTCTTGCCCAAAATGGCTAATCAACTCCATAAGGAACCTCTTCAATGCTTATCTTCCTCCTGAAGTAGCCTGGTGCTGCCAGGAGCAGATGGGCCTCAACGTCATGAAAAGTCCTAAGTATTTAAACATCTTAAATGCCATATAATGAAGCTCTCTGAAAGATTTGAAGAATACCTATCTAACTGAAGTATATCTTTATATATCTAGAAAATCTAGCAAGACTACAAGCTTACCTATTATAGATGAGTATCTATTAACCTATATTTCTTAATTATACATTACATTTTTATTTTTTTTTGTTTTTTTTTGTTTTTTTTTCAA
>NW_004949112.1:5190206-5190950 GCF_000317375.1 Microtus ochrogaster
CCTGGGCTCCCTTACAGGGGACCCTGAGGCCTGCCCGGTAGGCAGGCACTCACTGCTCTGGCTACATTACATTTTTAAATGAACTACACAAACACAATACCTTAATCAAGATTAGAAATACATATACATATAACAAAATTGACCTTAAATTTGTATCAATAAACCAAGATCTATACAAAAGCAAATTATTCATCCCTATGGCATATACCCCTTTAAATGTAAACAAATAATTATAAACAATATTTGGGAATATGGGCATAGATTTGTCCATACTGCTTCCTGGTGTTTGGTGGCATTGTTAATCAGGTCTTTCATGATGTATCTTGTATGCTAGGTTCATCTCAGTCAGCAGCTGGGCAAAGTAATTTTTTGACAGTGTTCACAGTGACCTTACAGAGTTGCATGCTCTATCAAGCCATAATTGTCTAGAAGTATTTCACAGGCTCTCATCTTCTGTGGAAACTAAAGAAAAACTTCTTTTCCAAAGCAACATATCCTAAGAAGCAAATTTTGGAATCAAGATACCTTTAGACCATATATGCTGGTTTAGCTTAGCAGCACATACAATGAAATATCTCTTTGTACTTAGCTCCTTCACAGTCAAAAAAATCAAATAAAACACAATAATATACATAATCCAGACTCCTGTGACTTTTCCATGTCTATATGGCTTATTTTTTTACTTTTTTTAATCTATGACCATCTGTACCCTGTCTCTTTAAAGACTTTACCCTTTTTAAGAAA
>NW_004949112.1:5191182-5194770 GCF_000317375.1 Microtus ochrogaster
GCTTTTTCAGACCCAGGCCAGCTGGCCTTGGTGAGTTCCCAATAGAACATCCCTATTCTTTCAGTGTGTGACGAGGGAGGGGGACTTGTTTGGGGGAGAGGGAGGGAAATGGGAGGTGGTAGCGGAGAAGAGACAGAAATCTTTAATAAACAAATAAATAAAAAACAAAAAAAAATAAAATGCTAAGCACCTCTTAAAAACTTAAACTGCATCATTGCTAGGTCAAATACAGTGGGGTCTGTTTGCCCTGCCCTGTGTAGCAATGGCAAAGCCTCTTGTGCTTTTGAGCTGTTTGTGCCTCTGAGCTGCACACACTGCCCTTCTTCCATGCACACAGCTAATCTATATTGCCATCAAGCAAGCTGCAGCATTCTGCTCACAAACCCAATTCAAATTCTCTGTAGCCAGACCTCCTGCCTGAAAGAGTCAAAAAGCCGGCATTTTAAAATGGTGTGGCATTTTTTTCTGGTGCAGCAGCTGAGTCAGGAAACCCTCTTAAAGGAGCTGTTACATGCCACCAGCAAACAGCAAGAATGTGTGTTAAACTCTGTATTTTTGTGTTTAAAATTAAGCTCTCTCAGGTTTTTTTTAATATAAAATGTTTTTAATTGTTTTTGAAAACATTTAAAAAACAATTTGAGCACTTTGAATAAAAAAGAGAACTGAAATGCTACTGTGGTGTTCAGCTACTGTGATCTCAGCAGGTACAACAGACAACCAAGCACCGGGATCTGACTCTGCACTCTCGGGTTTTAAGTGGATTTAGTCCATCACAATGATGCCAATTGTTACAGGAAGGCCACTTGTTTTCTCCAGCTGCCAGAACAGCTTAGCCCCGAAATAACCACACAGAAACTGTATTAATTAAATAACTGCTTGGTCCATTAGTTTGAACTTTTTATTGATTAATTCTTACATCTTAATTTAACCCATTTCTATTAATCTGTGTATCACCATGGGACAGTGGCTTACTGGATAAAATTCTCAGCATCTATCTCCGGTGGATCCATGGTGTCTTTCTGACTATGTTCTTCTTTCTCCTAGCATTCAGTTCCATCTCCCTGCCTACCTAAATTCTGCCCTATCAAGAGGCCCAATTATTTCCATATTCACTTCTTGGACTGATCAACTGGTCATCTTTATATTAATATACAGCTTGCTCTACTCTCTAGAAAAGCTTAGGACATGAAAATTCTTCCAGCAGGTTTGATTTTTACCTTTTCCCTGGGTTTTTGTTACCACAGGTTAGAAATAATAAGAATATTGCCTAATCATGTTTCTGTTTCCTTTTAAAAATATATTTAAATTTAGGTTACATGTACAAGAGAAAGCATGGCATTTGTCTTTCTGAGTCTGACTTGTTTTGCTTAACACAATGACCTGGCCCGTCTATTTTCCTTAAACTATTGTGATTTCATTTTTATTTTATTTAATTTTAAATCAAGTGAACATTTAATAAAATACATAATAATAAAATAACAAAAAGAGAAATTTTCTGTGTCAGGCTGGAAAAACTTTGTTTCCACTCTGGAAAGTGGAACACAGTCCTGATATGCTAACATCCAGAGAAAAGTAGCCATGGGGTCCATAGTACTGAGACACTGTGGGAAAGGCTTCCACACAAAGCTATGAGCCGCCATTTTGTTGTTGTCCCAAAGAGCCAGCTTACAACAGGTTACTCTGCTATTCTTCACAGATTCAAGCCACACATGATTTTCAGCAGACTCATCTTCAGGGAGGTAACAGTTCCCATTGCAAGGAGAAGAGGTGTAGAGCACTTGTGCCCATGTTGCTAGAGGCGTCTCACAGGGAACATAATATTTTGGGGTACACAGCTCTATGAAGTTCTGGCTTGGCTCCGTTTTGTGGCTGGCAGGCCACACCAGGTCGAAAGGAGACCCATGGTTTAAAAACCATGACCCTAGGCCTGTTCTTCAGACCTGGGGGTTGAGTCTCCTTCCTTTGGGGTTAGGATGCAGCAGAAGAAACAGCAGCACAGATGATGGATTTGCCTCCTCAACACTTTAAGGTGCCTTCTCTGCTTCTTGGAGGACATGGCTGCCTCCTGGGGCAGTGGTGGGTGCTAGTGGTGGATGGCCACTCTTCAAAAGTATTGATTATCCTGATGTTTTGATAGTCAGTGTTCTGGCACTTGGGGACATTCACGATGTCTTCATGGTCCACACTCCAGGGTCAGTGCCCATGGTGTCTTTGCAGTTTGAGTTTTGGCTCGGGAGAGCACCCAAGTTGTCTACATGGTTCGGGCTCAGGGTACGGTGTCTTCACGGTCTTAGCTCTGGCTCTGGCGAATGCTACAATGGTACCTTCATGGTCCGTGCTCTGGCTCACTCAGGGAACATCCACGGTGTCCATAGTGTCATTTTTACTTTCATATGTATAAAATGTCACTGTGCATGTGAAACACATTCTCATTATGCATTTATCAATTGATTTATTTTTAGCTGGTCTTATATCCTGGCTGTTCTGAATATCAATAAACACAGATGCTTAAAAGTTATCTCTGTAGTAGGCTTAGTAGTATAGCTGATTATAAGGTAGTACTTCATTCAGTTTCTTGAAGAACCTTCATATTGATTTCCATAGTAGCTGTACCACTTTATATACCCATCCAACAGCCATATATATTCTTACCAGCATTCAGTGCCATTCATTCTCTTGATAACCGGCTTCCCATAATAAAACACAGCTATATTCTAATAAATACTCCCATTTGTCCTTGTTTTTGCCCTTCACACTCCTTGAGAAAGTGCCTCCCTATGTTACCTAGGCAACTTTTGTACTCAAGCAATTCTCCTACTTCAGTCTTTTGGGGAACTGAGTCTATAGTTATGCACCACGGTCCCTGGCTATATTAATCACAGTTCCTATACATATCTGTTAGAGTGCTCATCCAGGTATTATATTATTTTTAGATCTTTGTCTGTTCCAGCAGGATGTAATGTCCTAGAGGAGAGGAATTCTGGCTCATGGTAAATTCTCTGTCCAATATGAATAGCTCTAGAAGAAGAGTGATCAGCAATGAATTTATATGTTAGAGTCTTTCAACTTTGCACACTCTACATTGGATCCTCACGTATTCGTTCTCTTCACCTCTATGTTGGAAATTCCTTCTCACACATTAGTAGGGACATATACATATATGTAGTTTTAATGTAGAATTTTTTCTTACTCTTTTAAATTATTAGAAACAAACTTTCAAACTTTGAAAGATAGCTCATACAAAAATATTCTGTAAACCTTTTATTACATTTCTAGCTACTTTTCTGTGTGACACTTACTTATCTTTCTTGAAATGGAAATACTGTAAGGTATCTAATTCAAATTGCTCATTTGAAGTGATTTTCTTCCTGGGAGGATAGCTTTAAAGTAATTTTGTAATGGATAATAAGCAAGTAATTGCACTTATTAACTGTATTACTTGTGAATTTTATCCAAAAATATGCTCTTTTGAAATGACAAAATGAGCATTCTGTATATAGAAGTTAATATATTTATATAATTATAGCTAAGCAGCTGACTGTTGCGGGAGGTCCTTCCGCTCCTCCAGCCTATAGCCGCTGAGATACC
>NW_004949112.1:5202409-5208202 GCF_000317375.1 Microtus ochrogaster
CGCTCTCTTCACTTCCTGCTCGGCTGGCGACTAGACTCCTTTCCTGGTTGTACAGAGGGCTGACGGTGATCTGTAAGTTTTTTCCCCTTTTAATAAATAGTACCCTATTAATCATAATTCCAAACTGCTGTGGCATCGTTTGTGACTTACGTCTACAGCTGACAGGTCATAAAATAATACATTTAGTACAGAAATTGCCAATAAAATTTCTGTTTCATATCCAGCAATCTGTCTTCAAATGCAATGTTTCCGATCACTTGCCAAGTATTCTTCTCATATGAACAAACATACTATTGTGTTCATTTTCAATTCAGTGATTAACCCTAGACAAACAAACTCTTCTCTGAGGCTCTTCTAAGTGCCACAGTCCGACATCTGTAGACCCCATTACAGACAACAAATACAATGAGAATCCCCTGTGCACATGTCCTGATTTTCTCAAACCTACATCCCCCAAAACATCTGAGAGATGTGACAAACACAAGCTGTACCTACACCTGAGAATTACTAGAAAATGACACCATTGGACAGATGTCAAAAGCCAAAGAGTGAAAGTCTTTCTGAATCATTTCAAAACTCACAAATTTCTGTTCTGGGTCTGTGCTTTTAAATTGTCTGATAATGGGATTGCTCATATGAAAATTGATCCCTGTATCCTGTTCGTTGTTATTCCTTCTGTGTCTGCCCTATACTCTGCACAAATTTGTTGCCCTTTACATGGCTTTTAGAACCTTTCCTTGTACCCAGCTCTTGGTTTCTGTCTTGTTCCTTTCTGTAAGGAACCTGGAGGCACACACTTTTCTCGGCCTCCTTTAATGATGGACACTGTCTCTGGATAGATCAAATCAACCACCAGTAGCAGTACTTTGTTTCCATCCAGGCTCATACAGAATAAGAATAGCACAGAAGTTCAGAAGACAGATTATACTGAAGCCTGTGGCTGAGGATTAGTGAAACAAGAATAGAAATAATCGACTGAGACTCATAGGTAGCATTCCCAAAATCAAGCTTCAATCTTCTAGTAATGGCTGTGATCCTAGGTAACTTACTACTGTTTGCTTGCCTTGGGTCCAATAACTAACCCAGTTGTTAAGAGCTGTTTGTGCTGTTAACATGGCACCTGACATATAAATATATGTTATTTAACTTTTTATGGGCTCACTTGATATATTTGCTGTTTATTGTTATGCAGATATCACATTGTAAATGACCCTTCCATTTAGTCCTTAATCCCACTGTACATCAGATGTCTTCTAGACAAAGTATCCCTAATATCAGTTGACTGTCTGATATGGAAAACTCTTCAATAGAGCTTTATTTCCTGAACTCTGGTAATTAAACTAAACCCTAGTTCAAACAGTAATGGATCAACCAAGTTGCAGTGGTTATCTGAGATTTTTGATAATATTTAAATGAAATAAGACTTGTTAAAAATACTTGGTACTCAGCCAGAAATGGAGTGAATGTCCAGTACAAATAAAGGGTTTCATGCTTCTTGTCACTGTTTTCAATTGTTCAGGTATATGAGATCTCACTCTTCCACACTTTTTACAAGTTCCAATGATGATGAGTGTTGTTCATTCCTAAACAGTCCCCTCAGGGTACTGGTTTGTAGAGATCCTCTTAAAACAATTTTATCAAAAGTCTTTAAGTCTATCAAAAACTGGCTTTAACCTTTCTTATTTCTGTAGTTTCCTTTCTGTTCTCATGCTGCTAATGGAAAGTCACAGTGAAAAGAGGGTCAGACAAGGTAATTCCTGAGTTACCCTCCATCACTGTTTCCAGCATCTTACTCTTCAATGAGTCAGGTGTTGGTACCACAGCATCATGTAAACCCTCCCTCATGGCAGTTATGCTCTAGGTACAGTGTGTCTTCCCAAGACTCACTTACTAAGAAATTAGTTCCTGAAAGGTAGGGTTAATCACTGGAAGGTGATTGAGTTATGGGGCCCTGATCTAACCAATAGACTCGTCCTCATGTATTTATGTCAGAAGGGGCTAATATAAGGTGAGGACATTTAAGAAGAGACTGACTGAGGAGATACAACACAGCTGGAGAGTCACTGAGTCAGTCTGTCTTTATTTCTCTCCTACTCTCCTTTTCTCTCTTTTTTCTCTTCTTTTCTCCCCTCCCCTTCCTTGAGGTAGGCATCACTACTAGTTATAGCCTTTCACAGACTCAGAAACAGTAGAGTGGGACATATATAACTATGGAATTATGATTAAATAACCCCATCCACCTTGTAAATTACATTTCTATGAAGCTGGTTCACTGTGTAACATCTCCTCAACATTCCCTACTGGAGGGAGGAGGAAGGCTCCTGAGCCTTAGAAAATTTAAAAAAATAATCTTAGTACAGGAATACTGAAGCCAAAAGATGCACCAAGGCTCTTCCACAGTGCAGTATAATACAAGCAGTAAACAACCTGTGGATCTGTCTTAAAGTCAAAGAGAGCTCCAGGCATGCAGCTTTCACAAGCTGTTTCAACCGATAAAGTGGGCTTTTCATTTATACTACTGTCTTTGATTCCTGTAACTAACCTCACACTCATACTCCTTCAAGTAACCACAAAGAAATAATCAGTTCTTTAGCTCAGACTTTGGTAGAATCTTGACATTGGTCTGTCATTGCTCCTTATGAAAAGTGAGCAGACATCTATTCATATGTCCAGAGGAAGAGTTAGACAACATTGTTACAGGAACAAAAGGCCTGACTCATGAAAGAGGCCAGACAGGGAAGCAGTTTAAATATCTATCAGTAGATGGTTTTGTTTGTGTATGTGTTTGAAATATGTAGACATATGTACATGTTCTAACATAGTTTTTTTAACTTTTTTTTATTGAGAAAAGGAGAAAAAAAACAAGTTTCCACCTCCTCCCAGCCTCCCATTTCCCTCCCCCTCCTCCCACCTTTCTCCCCCTCCCCCAAACTCCTCTCCCCCTCCCTCTCCAGTCCAATGGGCAGTCAGGGTTCCCTGCCCTGTGTTAAGTCCTAGGTCCTCCCCCCTCCGTCCATATCTAGGAAAGTGAACATCCAAACTGGCTAGGCTCCCACAAAGCCAGCGCATTACGTAGGATCAAAACCCCGTGCCATTGTCCTTAGCTTCTCATCAGTCCTCATTGTTCGCCATGTTCAGAGAGTCCGGTTTTATCCCATGCTTTTTCAGTTATAGTCCAGCTGGCCTTGATGAGCTCCCAATAGATCAGCCCCAATGTCTCAGTGGGTGGGTGCACCCTCGTGGGCCTGACATCCTTGCTCATCTTATCCCTCCTTCCTCTCCTCATTGGGACCTTGGGAGCTCAGTCCAGTGCTTCAGTGTGGGTCTCTGTCTCTATCTCCATCCATCACCAGATGAAGGTTCTATGGTGATATGCAAGATATTCATCAGTATGGCTACAGGATAGGGTCATTTCAGGTTCCCTATCCTCAGCTGCCCAAGAAACTAACTGGGGACCTCGGCTTGGGCACCTGGGAGCCACTCTAGGTTCAAGTCTCTTGCCAACCCTAAGGTGGCTCCCTTAACTAAGAATTGTGCTTCCGTGCTCCCCTATCTAACCTTTCTTTATCCCAATCCTCCTTTTTCCCCAAGTTCCCCCCATCCTCCCCTTCTCCCTTTTCTAACATAGTTTTATGGTTAATTTTTTTAAATTAATAATGATAAGACTATGGTGAAGAAGGATGCATAAAAGAAATATCACACTAGCTCAGAACTGAGAAATAGATGATTATTTATTTAGGGGTAGACTCAAAAATTAGAATCCTCTGTTTAAAAGAAGGTAAGAAAACGAATCCCGCAATTGGAACATAGAGGCCCAAAAAGAGATTAGACATCAGCTTATATGGTATAAGAGGCCACACCCCAGTGGGCTGGTAACTACTGGCTGTAAAACTTCTGACAGCACTATGGCTGTAAATCTTTTATCCCTTATTTTACTGAGAGTGATTTTCGAAATGATTTTCTAAGCAGGATCTTGAAAACATTCTGAGGACCCATATTAAATTATTTCCGTGAATGGAAGAAGATGTGACACTTGATGCTCCTGTGAGTTTTGAAATCTAGTGTATGGTATATTACAATTTATTCTTTTAATTACAAAATTGTGCTATCCCAAGCAACTGCATATGAGTAACCATACCCTTCTTTTCTACACTTGTAAAGCAAAACTTGCAGATGCTTTGTGACTAGGTCGTGGAAGGATCTTTTATGCATCCTGTTCTCAGATCAACAGCAGCTCTTTGTACTTTGGGGGCTGAGGGAGGTTCTTGGGTTTCCTCACCTGCACCTTCAGTGGCTGTGCTGATTCCTGCCTGCAGTGTTAAACTGCCCCTTACTCCAGGGTGTGTTGTCAGTTTAGCTGATTCCTTAGAATTTAGACATAATGACTCTTAGATAGCTGTGTTCCTATAACTGATAGTGCTTGATCTTCCATTTGGAAGTTTTCTGAACTTCATTTGATGTTATCAAGTATGTTCAAATGTAAGATCTGTTGTGATCCACAGTTCAGAACTGTAGAGACATTTCAGAGACATTCTGTCATCACTAACAATTTACTTGAATAAAATATGCTGTTTAAGTTTCTCACACCATGCATAACAGCAGTGAGACTATATTAAGTAATGAATACAGAAGATGTTTAATCATTATGATCTTGGGACTTTGACACAATGAATAAAACAAAAATTGTCCTTGGTGATAGATGATTGATAATATACAGATTGATAAATATACAATGTGAATATACAGGAACCTCTAGGTTGGCAATTTAATTGTCAGATTTTTATGATTAATAAGTCATATTTTATATAATGGAATTATTATAAAATCAGTCTGACATCTTTTCCTCTCCTCTGCCCAGTGGAAAGAGACTATATAAAAACTCTATTGTGCTGTTCACCTGTCTGGAATCTTCATTTTCAGTACTTCTTAAAGCAAATGCAGCTTATTGCAGGCCTGTCCCTCAGCTTTGCCTCTTGAGATGGTTTAATCTGTTTCTGTTTCTGAATGAAATGTCTCCTCTTTACTACCCTTGAATCATTTAGTCATGAAATATCCTACTTTGTGCCTTTTCTTTTTCTTTTTTCCTTTTTGTTTTCTGGTACTAGGAATAAAGTCTTTGTGGATACTTTTTTCTTTCCTTCCTTCCTTTCTTCTTTCCTTACTTCCTTCATTATTTCAATTCTTTCTTCATTTATTCTGAGATAGAAATTCAGAAATTGTAAATTCCTAATGCAAACTAAGTTGATGACTTAGCCTCAACATTGCAGAAAAATTAAGAAATAGGGAAATTCAACCTTGGTTCCTCTGATTTACTCTACCTGATCAGTACATGCCTCACTAAATTTCATATGTTTACTCCTGCTTTCACATTAAATTTATTGTCATTATACCTTAGCATTTAACCTTTTGAACCTTGATCTTAAGATAGTTTGGCCCTTGTAGGTAACTTTTGGTGGGTATATCATGTTAATTACAGAGCTGAATTTTCCAAATTCTGTAATTTGTAAATTTATATTCTGAAAATATTATGGATGGAAAAAGGATGTCTAAGGACATCTTGTTTATTTAATTTTTCATTACAATATTATGAAAAACTTATTGTTGATATAGTTGCAGATGTCTGTAATCCCATTTCAACTATGGTGTAGGAGGTTCTTCTATTTATGTGTTTCTTTCATTGGTTAATTAATAAAGTGATGAGGGAATGATTTCTTATTAATAAAGAAACTGCCTAGGCCCATTTCATAGGCCAACCCTTAGGTAGGCGGAGAAAACAGAACAGGATGCTGGGAG
>NW_004949112.1:5210901-5229924 GCF_000317375.1 Microtus ochrogaster
GGGCCAGGCAGTGTTTAAAAGAATACAGTTTCCATGTAATTTTTTCGGGTATAAAGCTAGCCATGCAGGCGGCCGGGTGCTGGGGACGCAGCCCTGCCACTCTTATTTCAACAATAAAGAAACTGCTTTGCCTTATTGGTCAGAACATAGGTAGGTGGGATAGACAGAACTGAATTCTGGGAGGAAGAAAGCAGGGTCAGGGAGAGCCACCATGAAGCTAGTCACCAGGTCAGACATGCTAAATCTTTCCCGGTAAACCACGACCCCATGGTGATACACAGATTACTAGATATGGGTTAAAGCAAGATGTGAGAGTTAGACAATCGGAGGTTAGAGTTTATGAGCCAGGCTGTGTTTAAATGAATAGAATTTCTGAGTAATTATTTTGGTTATTTTGGGACACAGCCCACTCCTCTCCCTACTACAAATCAAGAGGAAGAGACAGGCACATCAGAATATTGAGGCCAATCTGGATTTTAGAGTAAGATCACATATCAAGAAAAACAAAGAAAAATATCTTACTACAGAAAAGAGTCACAAGTGTTTCACATATTTTGTTATTTTTCTGGCACTTTTTCATAATAAATCCAGAGTCTTACACACACTGGACACATTCTCCTTCTACTGAGCTACATACTCTGCTATGCCTTTCATTTCAGAAATTACTAAATTATACACTATGAAATATGCTAAGAAGACCAGAGTGAGTGTCCTATTAACATAAAAGAATAGAAATGAGATTCTAAAGAAACATTAGAATCCTACTGTCACATAATTCCACAAAGCTAAAATATCAGCAGGAAAAATACCAACTCATAAACTATAATAATACAAAGTCCCAGATATCATATTTCCAAAAGTATATCCATTTATACAGAGCTAATGGGAATTAGCATATTTCCATTTATATAGAGTTCAGGAGCTTCGTATTAACCTAGAATTCCATCTTTATATTCCTAAAAAAATACTTTTGAAGTTTTATGAAAATAAAATACTGAAAGTAGCTTCAGATGGCTATATGTGAGAAAAAGCTACAGTGTTGAGTTTGCACAATACAATCTGGCTTAATAAGCACTTGAGACATAAAAAATGGCCTAAGTAAGAATCTTTCTACAATGATCTATTTTATGTGTATATACAGATTTTTGTGCCTAAAAATGGAGGCTCCTAGAGAAAGTTAACTTCAAAATGACAACCATTATATAAATCTTATTATTTAAAAATAATTGAATAATATAATTACATATCATAAATACAGCATGCAAGTGATTTAAATGTTTATTATTGTGGTTTTATAGATAGTTGTGAGCTGCCATACAGCTGCTGAGTACTCTATAAGAGAAATAAGTGATTTTAACTACTAAGAAATCTCTCCAACCCAATGCTTAGTGACATTTTTTGCTTTTACCTTATTCATATTCTCTCTCTCTCTTTCATAAGTGTTGATACTGATTATTTCTGAAAAAAATTAATGAGAACAATTTACTTCTTTATGATATAAAACTATACTTTGGTTACTTAAAACAGGCATGCACAAATGAAGAAACTTGCCTAGCTTCCTGATTAGTCAAGAACTTCAAAAAATGTTTCAGCCTTTTACACCAATTGTTAACCTCAATTTTTCCTCTATAAAATGCAACAGATACTATTCACATCTTAAAGTAATGAGCAATGTATAAAATCTACAATGAAAGCCTAACTTCATTTTTAGTACATAGTGGCTACTATTTTTACAAGTTGAGTTGGTACTATTGCTAATGTAGCACAAATTTGGAAAAGTAGTTGAATGAAATCTTATTTGAAACCATGTAAGACTAAAGTGCAATAGGTTGTAGTAGAGACTGAGTATGGATGGAACTGGTACAGACACAGGCTGAAGTGAGTCATAGCTCCCACATCCATTGCTCAGACCAGAGGAAGTCGGCCTTCTGCTCATGATTTCCTACAAGAATTCTCACATTTTCATCTTGATAGCAGGTCAGGGCTAGGAAACAATGAGTTCAGAAGACAAAATATATGAAGATTTGGGCCTTGGGGAATATTAAAGAATGACTACAAGCAAATTTTATGATGCCTTATGTACTATTATAACACCTAATTACCTAGCATTTAGTTATTCTAAACTTACAGATGAAGACACAGCTGCACAGAGGATAACTCAACTTGTTGTATGTTGCTGCTCAGAAATTGTGAAGGTAAGTTTTTTCATTTGTGTATTCCTGTTTCATAAAAGCCAAATTACTTTCATGTATGTTACAGTCTGTGTTTTTCTTTGACAAGCAATTGGTATCAATGAGAGAGAGAGAGAGAGAGAGAGAGAGAGAGAGAGAGAGAGAGAGAGAGAGAATAAATGACAAAGAAGCAGAAAGCCTTTATTCTGAGATGCGCTTTTCATGCATTCCCCGTCAATCCCAGTTCAGCGCACTTCCAGGATTCGCTGATGCATTTTGCTGTACATGTGATTCAAACCCACAAGAAATTCCTTGTGTTCACAATGCCATGTAATATCAATGGATAGAGAAGTTGAACTTAAGAAATAAATTTTGCGTCTGGCCTTCATATTAATAAATAGAGAAAATTTGGATGTTTGGATTCATCATCATTTTGAAATAGAAAAATGTTTTGTGAGAATTTGAGTTTATCATGTTTCATTGACCATTAAGTGACTGAACCAGATTAATTAAATGACAATTTATCAATTATTTCTTTATTAATTTTCATTGACTAGGATACCAACATGTGACAAAGAGACTTATTTAGGTAAACACTCTAAAGAATTTGTGACAGAACTTTTCTCTGCGAAATACACAGGAGATAATATAGGAAAACTCTAAAAATAAGTAACTGTGTCATATAATTAACAAATGAGCCATTTCACAGAAGAAAAAGTTCACACTTCGGATAGGAAAATCACCTGTCATCATAGCAACCTCACTAATACGAAGAAGGATTTCCCACATCTGTTCTTAGGACCCCCAAACTGATGGCATTTTAAATTAGCCTTTCCTTCCTTGCTTCCTGGAGTGGTTCTCCAATGAATCTCAGTTTCTTCTAAAAAACGACATAAGAATTTCTCACAGACATCTCACAACAGTAAAGCTCAAAAAAAACAAAACATAGTCTGTGTCAGCTACACTTATAAAATAACTTGATTTCATTTCATAAAAATGAATCTAAAGAAAAGTATGGATTTGAAGTTTTATGTCACTGCTAGCAAGAAAAGCTAAATTGATATAGCGCCTTGTGGAAGCTGGGCTCACCCAACACTTTCTTTTTATTTTAGAATTATTGGCAGAAGGAAGTGCCTGATTTCCAGTCTACATGCTACTGTTCACGTCTGTGTCTGTGCAAGGACCAACCATGCACTTGTATTTGTAGGTATCACATCCACACTAGCCTCGGCAGTCCTTCCCTGTAACAGAAGCAAGAATTTTTTTCTACCACGTGCATTCATGACTCAGTTTATTCTGTGCCCCCATCTATGGTGCATGGAAAATAAATCAATAGTGCCCAGTGGCAGATAAATCATCTGGAGCTCTGTGGGACAGGGTTACTGTGGGCATCAAATGCAATGAATGTCATGGTTTGGCCTCCAAACTTTTTCTTATTGGTTTTGTGAATACTCACCACAATACAATGAAATGTTTTATGTAACCCAGTCTTTCATCACTTTAGATTAAAACAGGCAATAAAGTAGTTACATGCTTACCTTTATTGGCTGCATGTAAAGATTTAACAGTTTCTGTCATCCAAGAACAGCTAGTTAACAAGAATTATGAATATTTTTGTCCCTCCATAAATGCATTTTATATATAATTGCTTCTAGAAAAAAAATGGGGAGAAAGTGAGAAAAGAGTTGTTATCTAAAATGGTATTGATTCTTCAACCTTCCTGTTATGCTGACTGAATGCCTTAGTTTGAAAGAAGCTTATCTTTTTCCAGAATTATGTACTTCACAGATAAATGTACAAATCTCCAAGCAATTGCATAGTACCATATGATCATTTGTCATGAGCCAATTGATAGGACAGGTGGACGACTGACCCTTCAACCAATGATACTTTCTAGTCTACACAGAAAATCAGATGAATCTTGTGAGTCATGATGCCAGTATGTTGTTACCCTTCCAGAAAAATTGATTCTTAGCACAGTAAATGCAGATGGGAAATGAGGAATGAAGAGAGGCTTGCAAAAGATGAGAGGGCTGTTGCTAACAGACTCACAGTTTACTTCCATGTAAGAAAAAGAAGAATTTGCTCACTTTGCTACAATACTTGCCTTGCATTCTTGGAACACGTTGATAGACTCTTATTCCAACTAGCCCAGATTTAATCAAAAGTTTCTATTCAAATGTAAAATATGTGTATCCTCATTGATTAATCTTCCAAAATTAGGCAATCCACTTATGAGGGCAAATGGCACTGACTCTTGACCTTCAGAATTCCAATTCTTTAAAAACTCCAACCTACCATGTATTGTGATGACTTGATTATAAAATATTTCCTAAAAGATTCTTTGTTTTCACCTCTTTGTGATGTAGTTTTGATAGGCAATCAAATCTCTAGGAACTGGCTTAGCAGAAGTGAACTTGGTTAAAAATGTCTTGTTGCCTATCAATATGTTTTTTTGGTTCTAGTTCGAGAAAAATAAGACATATCTGTATTCATTGCCTTTAAGTCCTTAAGTGTGCTTTTGAAACACTAAAGATTATTTTGAACTCTAGAATTCTATTTTTAAATATTATTCATATATGTCAATAACTTTATTAAAGTAATCAAGAATATTTTACTGACTATAAATAGAAATTTTTTAATAATAATTATGTTAATGTTCTTATTTATATAAAATGACAGACACATGAGAGTACAGTAAGTATTTCTTCTAATTTGTTTTAAATAGACAGAAATGAAAGCATAAATTGATACAGAAATTTCATCAATTCAAGATGTTTTCATAACATTATAATACTGTTCACTTCCTTAACTATGTGAATGTTTTAGACATGTATTAACTGTTATAATAGGGTATAGAATTTCCTAAATATCTTTTTTATCTTAATAAGATCAGTAATTTTCACAGAGGCATCTAAAATTCAAGAGAAAATGAAGAGCTTTGAAACCTGAAGATGCTGCATTTGAAGTAATCAAACTTAAATTTCTTCTTATTAAATTTCACTATGTATTCTTTTTGTTAATTTTTTCATACTAGAACAAACTCAGCGAATCAAAAAGAAGTTGAATAATATATAGCAAGAAATTCTACTGAAGATAAGGGTGTTAACTATATTAAACAGATTATTAAAGAGGCACATTACAGGCAATAGTTGGAAGGGAAATAGTTGGAGAGAAACTCATGAGTGATGAGCTGTTTATGCCGTGGTAACCAGGATGACTACTAAGGTATGGGGAGGAAGGTTTGAAGAAGTACTCAGCAGCATAAAAATCTATCAGAATGTGAAAAGGATATTTGCAAGAAGCATGCCACCTCCAAATTTTATCACTTAAAAATGGTGTAAATTTACTACTTTTAACAACTATATGTTCACTGCAATAACAAATTACACCAAATTCCTTGCTGAATCTTTTATTCACAGTTAATACAATAAGTACTGACATTTTGCGGGCACAGTTCACTCTACACATATCTCAACACTGACACTCCTGTACTTATCTGGCAGAAGTTCCCTCTAAATGCAGCAATCAGAGCTTTAAATTTAAATTAAATTTAGTGTTCACAGCAGGGATAAGCTATATAATGTTAATTTGTTTGGGTTTATGCAGGTCATCTTTTTCTTAATTAAAGAGTGTATTCCAGATGAAATCTCTATAAAATCAAGCTTGTTAAAATTGAATTTATATAATTAAACATAGTTATTGTAGATAAACACCATACCCCATGAGATAATAAATTGATTTATTACTGGTTATTGTTGACATTTGCAGTCTATATCCAGCCACATAAAGTCTTAACTCTAATGACATAAAATTCTGTTAAAAAAAGAATCAGGTATTTACATAGATAGTTTTTTGCTATTATGAGGGTCTTTAATTTCTAAGGAAATAGTTGAATAATGTAACTACAAAGTAGGATCCAGGAAATGGCTCAACAGGCAAAAAATTCTTTGCCCTACAAACCTGAAGTCCTAAGATGGAGTTTCAGATTCCATGGTGGAAGAAGAGAATCACTTCCTAAATGTTATCCTCAGATCTCTACATCTATACCTTCACATGGTATATGCACATTTATTCCTACACACACACACACACACACACACACACACACACACACACACACAAGCACACACATAAATGTTATCCTCAGATCTCTACATCTATACCTTCACATGGTATATGCACATTTATTCACACACACATACACACACACACACACACACACACACACACACACACACACACACAGTTTTCAGGGTTTGGTGCTCAACCCAGTTCCTCAATCCATTTTTAACACCTTTAATGAACCCTCTTTTCTTTTGTATAAAGGAAAAAGACATGTGAACACTTGGGAATACTTTGATTTTTTAATACTCAACAGAAACAGTAAATGGTTTAAATTATGCAATTGTATGCTGATATTGTCCCCAAACCAATGTGACTGTGAGAGTTTATTCATATTCCCTATTGTCTAAAATAATCTATATTTTAAAAACAAAGAATAAATGTAAAGCCAACATATATTGATAAATATAATAAAACTTGTGACCATTCTTAGCAAGAAGAGTCTTTCTCATTAGTAACATTTCCTAACATTTGTATTATATAACAATATAAAATAATGTATTTGACTGAGAGAAATATGCATTTTACTTGTTAGTATATCTAGGAAATTATTATGGGAATGGCAGCCTGCAAAGAGAATTTCATGAGCATGCTAGCTTTTTGTCTAACAGTATTAATTTTTGTCTTTATTTTTAATTTTTTTACCTTGGGAAAATTATCTTTAGGGTCACGGACTTTGCATTCTAGGAATGTACTTTTAACCATCTCCAACTAATTCTTAATTGAATCTTCATTTCATTCATTTAAAGGTTCTCTCATTTACATTTAAGTTATACAAATAATATCAAGATGAGAAGTCTCTGCAGGATTCTATAAATGAGTCTCAAATATATTATATGAAGACTAGAATGAGCTATATTATTCGTTGTAAAAATTAAACAATAATTAGGAACTGGAAGAAACATTTGCAATTCAGATGTGAGAAATTACCCCTGAAATGACTTCAATATGGCTTATGTTAGCCACTATATGAGACCCTCATAACCATTACTCATAGCATAACTCCATTGATGGGATGGGTTAGAAATGCAAACTGAAAATTTCATGCAGTTCAACTCTAAGTAATAAATCTGAACATTGAGGTTATGTATATATTTTAAGACTCCATCCTGAACACGTTATCTGTGTTATATTCAGATATATTATCAAGTCAATAGACATTAGAGATAGAAGCAATTATCATTAATCCTTTTTTATATACTAGGATCCCAAGAAAATGGAAGTAAATAGACTAAGAATATTATAATAGAAAAAAATGTGAACTTTCCTCAATACTCTACCAAAGCCCAAAATGCCACAAGATATACCTTCCAGAAAGTCTGCCAAGGCAAAAGACTTAAAATCATATATCCATTGACTCTCCTTCAGTAATGGGGATGATTGTCCAGTAACCCACCCAGTCAGATGGCCCACTTCCATTTATAAGAGTTACATTCATTACTCCATGCCCTCCCCCTTCTCATCCATTTTCCCTTCTGACTTTTGCTACTAGAGAGCACAGATATTTTGCCAAACAGCACAATTCAACAACAAAGGTAATATATTGTTCACCTTCCCTCATAACTTTAAATAAAGGAAGTAAATAAAATGAGCTCTTGTGGTAGCAATTATCTATCAGTTTGGTGGTCAGAGATGTTGCTAAGAACTCATATGTTGACACCACCATGTCAAGAACAAGACTGTAAAAATAAGGAAGATGATATTGAAACTCCCTAAAGACAGGTGACTGACATATCCCAGGAGAAAGTAAAATGTCTTCTTATCTAGATCAAAGTGAAAAGTGAGAGATCATTAAAAACAAGTAAAGATGTAAACAAGAACTTGGCCTTATAGATTCTAAAGTAAGTTCTTCTTCATTCTCAGGACAGGTTCTTTTTAGTCTCGAGACTGAACAGGATGCTGCAGGCTGGCACTCTGCTACTATGCTGCCTCCTGAGCCCTCCTTAGCATAGCTTGAGGCAGGGTTTCATGAAGCTGCCCAGAACATAGCAGAACTCACTCTGTATTCCAGGAATTCTTTGAACATGCAATCCCCCTGCCTCAGCTTCCCCAATAGTTCTGATTAGAGGCATGAATCACTGGGTCTGGCTCTAAGCATGCATTTGTTTTACTGTCACAAAAGGAGCATATAGAAATAGAGACCAGTTACAGCCTCTGAGAAGGATGGACTGGCCTGGTGTCTTTTTAAAAATTAATAATTTATTTATTCTATGTGTTTTTTACATGATATATCTTGATCCTATTAATTTCCTATCCCTTGGCATTCACCCTCAACCCCTGAACATTCTCAAATAAAACAAAATTTAAGAGTAAAAACAAAAATAAAATAAGAAAAAAAACTTACTAATCTCAACATGGAAGCTGCAGTGTGACAGTCACTCTGTAAACCTTTATTTACATCTTTACTTGCAATTGTTCATTGCAAAGAGTGATTGATTTGTTTTGAGGCCCCTGGTTTCTGCTACACTATGAATGCTGGTGCATTGCTGGGACTCCTCCAGATTATCCTGCTGATGCCCTTTGGTGTGAAGACCCTGAAACTTTTAGTCTGTAGGTGAGGTCTATTCACATGTTCCAGCAGATTGTAAATGAGGTGGATGATGAGACAGGCCAAGTCACAACCTTGGGTCTGGGCCTATGGTGCTGTAAGGTTGGTCCCCTACATGTGAAATGGGGACAGCTTTTAGGATTGGCTCACCCACACCTGTACTAACAGAGATGGCCTTCCCACTCTTATGGTCACAGGGCCAGCTCTCCCACTCCCCCAGATGTTGAAGGGAAGGGGGATGATGGTATCTCTCTCCTGTCCAATGTGCCACTGGTAATGGGAATAGCTCTCTCATGCTAGCAATTTTGTGGCTGGTTCATCCACACCTGCACGTACAGGGTTGGTTCTATTGTGCTGCCCTGCCAAGATGCATGGTCTGCTCTGCTGAGTGTTGCTACTGGTAGGGGTGAGGTTGGTGAAGGGTCTCCCACACAGGGCTACCACTGGTCTCAGGTGTTGATGAATCAGGGTAGAGCCTCCATAAGACAGATGAGAAGTGAAGACATCAATATTGGATAGAGAATATTTTGTTACAATAAGTTGGAAGTGCATGTTATATTTAGCAAATGACATACATCTGTTGTCTCAACCAATTGATTCAAGTTTTCTGCTCTTTGATTATGTTGAAAAATACTCCAGCTCATATAATATTGCATTCCTGTATACAAATGGTGCTGACTTAGTCAATGTTAACATGTAGAAGAATGAAAATATATCCGTCTCTATCACCGTACACAAAACTCAAATTCAAGTGGATCAAAGAACTCAACATAAAATCAAACACATTGAAATGCATAGGAGACAAAGTGGGAAGTATACTTGAAGGCATTGGCACAGGAGACAATTTCTTAAATATAACTCTAGTAGCACAGACACTGTGAGACATAGTTAATAAATGTAACTTCCTGGAACTGAGAAGCTTCTGTAAAGGACACCGTCAACAAGACAAAATGACAGCCTACAGAATGGGAAAAGATCTTTATCATCCCCACATTGGACATAGGGTTGATTTAGAAAAGATGCAAAGAACTCAAGAAATTGGTCATCAAAAGAACAAATCATCCACAAAATGGGGTACAGACCTAAACAGAGAACTCTCAACAGAAGAATCTAAAATGGCTAAAAGATACTTAAGGAAATGATCAATATCCTTAGCCATCAGAGAAATGTAAATCAAAACAACTCTGAGATTCCATCTCATACCTGTAAGAATGGCCAAAATCAAAAACACTGGTGACAGCTTATTCTGGAGGGGATATGCGGTAAAGGAAACACTCCTCCATTGCTGGTGGTAGTACATACTTGTACAGCTGTGTTGGAAATCTGTGGCGATTTCTCAGAAAATTAGTAAACAACCTTCTTGAGACACAGTAGCACTACTTTTGAGTATATACCCAAATAATGCCATACCACAAGGACATGTGCTCAACTATGTTCCTAGCAGCACTCTTTTTCATAATCAGAACCTGGGAACAACCTAAATGCCCCTAAACCGAATAATGGATAAGGCAAATGTGGTACATGTACACAATGGAGTACTGCACAGTGGAAAAAAAATGAAATCTTGAAATTTGTGGGGAAATTGAAAGATATAGAAAACATCATATTGAGTGAGGCAACCCAGACCCAGAAAGACAAATACAATATGTATTTACTCATAACTGGCTTTTAGACATAACACAAAGAAACAACAGCCTAACAATTCACAATTTCGGAGAACCTAGAAACAAATAGGACCCTGAGAGAGAGATAAGAGGATCTAATCTACATGGGAAGTTACAAAAGACAAGATCTCTTGAGTAAATGGGGAGCATGGAGATCATGGGGGAGACAGTAAAAGAAGAGGAGGGAGGAATGGAGAGGAGCAGAAAAAAATAGATAGCTCAATAAAACAGGGAAAATGATAATTGCCAAGGTTAGCTGAACAAAAAGCATCTCAGTGGGGAGAGCTAAATATAAACTGAAAATAGACCCCTACAGGTACACTGCACTTACAAGATACAGGAATTCTTGAGAAAGATGGTAAGGCACTTTTATAGTTATTTGCTTGTTTAGATTTTGTGTACACATTGAATGTAACTAAATATATCACTTTCTACACATAAATAATTATAATTGTTTGACTGGCTAGATACTTATACCAGGGCTATGCTTTTGGGGAGAGGACAATGAGAGCCTTGACAGTTGTCATAGGACAGATGATAAACACATATGCCACCTGTATTAAATATGTCTTAACGAAAGTGTATACTCCCAGTTTTTCCACAATAGATGGGTTTTAACAATTATTAATGCACATGAATTGTACATTTACAAGGAGAAACGACTGTGCGCATGCAGCCCCATGAAGGTCAGAGGATAATGTCAGGCATCTTCCTCTATAGCTCTCCACCCTATTTTTTTTTTTTTTTTTAGGTGATCCTTCTCACAAAGCCTAGAGTTCACGGGTTCAAATAGATTGGTCGGCTTGTGAGAAAGTAGAGTACTGCTGTGTCCATTACCCCCCCCCCAAACTGTGATTACAGGTGTATACCATCATGCCTTGGTTGGAGAGCAAGTACTTTACCAATTGAGACATCTTTTTGCCCTGGACCCATTATTTTCTAAGATTGTCTTGTTATAATTTTTTGAGTTATCAAAAGGAAATATGAATGAGCATGGAATTACAAATCTGTATTACTTTTCCCTTAATATATAAATCAGTGATTCAAATGTAAGGGGATACTAAATATTCTCCTAAAATGCAAAATATTATGAAATATGTCCTACAAATACATTCTGCATTCACAGATATTAGAGAAACAATATAAATATTAGAAGTTTGACTTGCTCTGTTTTCATGAAAGATTAGTGTTTTCAGAATTCTAAATCATGTTATTTTAATAACACCCATGCTAAAGGCATCCCCATGCTAGGATAGAGCTTTGTTACCAAGATGATTTTGTAGTAGAAATATGACCTGAATTGCTGGTGGTGTGTCATAAATCACCCTCCTATCCCATTTTAAGGATTGTCAAGGAACAATGTTTATCCTTTAACCACAGGGAGACTTTGTGGCACCATTAATTTCTACTTTCAAGTCTTTCATTCTGTGAAAGGTTTTTTTTTTCTTTTCAAAGTGAAGAAAATACACAAATACTTGGTCCATTTTTCCTTTTAGTCCCCAAGTTGTAAGAATGAGTAATGAGAAAAAGTAGTTTATAAATACTTCTAAAATAAGAAAAACAAATATAAAGAAGATATAACTAAACTAAAAGGACTTAAGGAGCCTAGAATATTTTTATTGAGAGTAAAATAGAATCAATATATAAACAGAAGCAACACAGAGGGGGTATTCTGACAGCAGGAAAGAAGTATATGCACACTTTCAGAATTAACTCTGGATAACCATATCTACTGCTTAAGTTGTGGAAAACTGAAGTCAAGCAAAGTCAGTAAAAACAAGATAATTGTAGATGTTTAGTAAATAGGCTACAGTCTAAATGTTAAAGCTGTATGTAAACAGCATGTTTTGAAAGAATTCACTTCAAATTGGTCACTTAGATTTAACTTAATTCACTATTTCATGCAGGACAATTCCTCCAGATCTCTAATGATTTGTGATTGTGGAATTCCTACAAGAAAGAGAGATTAATTAATGTGTTCTGTCTTGGGTGAAATTTACTTCCATGAACAATGTGTGAAAGTTTGAATGCAATTACATCCCATAATCTCATAGGGAGTGGCACTATTAAGAGGTATGACATTTTGTAGTGGGTATGGCCTTGCAGAACAAAGTGTGTCACTGTGGGGGAGGGCTTTGAGGTTTCCTTTGCAATGTCTGTAAGAGGCTGGACTATCAGCTACCTCTCCAGCACCATTTCTGCCTGCATGCTGCCATGCTCTCCACTATGATGATAATAGTCTGAAACTATAAGCAAGTCACTACAATTACACATTTTTTTTTTAAGAATTGCCAAGGACATGGTGTCTCTTCACAGCAATATGAAACTTAACTAAGAGTATGATTTTAGCAGTTTGTTCAAGAAAATGTCATCTCTTCAATAGAGTATGGGAAGAAACTGCAAACATTAAGATACTTCCTTTGGCTGTAAATTATTTGAAGCCAATTTCATTAAACATTAAGGATTCTTACCCTAATCAACTACTACTGTACTGTGTCCAGTGGACTACAATGCTGAGTGCACTCCATGATTCTGTTCTTATTTGTGGTTCTGATGTCTCCTCTAAGGATGGCGTTCTCCTCTCTCCTGGTCACTCACTCACCTATCCATCTGTAAAACAGTATCCTAGTGA
Source organism: Microtus ochrogaster (assembly GCF_000317375.1). Taxonomy (NCBI): domain Eukaryota; kingdom Metazoa; phylum Chordata; class Mammalia; order Rodentia; family Cricetidae; genus Microtus; species Microtus ochrogaster. The sequence goes on from NW_004949112.1 coordinate 5,224,042, forward strand.
TACACCGGTGTGGAGTTTCCTGTCTTGGATTTTCCTTTCATGTTCCAGTTTCCCCAGATGCTTCTTCTTTGAAGACAATCCTGTTCTACCTGCTCTTATTTTATTTTATTTGAGGAACCAATAAAGTTTCTGGCTCTCCGACATTACATACCATGAACTGCTCTCAGTTTTTCCATTAGCAGCTTTAGTTTCTGGATTTCTCCCAGGAACTCTGGAACATCTTAAAAGAGATGGGGCTTCAGTGATGACATTCATAATTCATAAGTTCATAATTTCCCTGCAAACATAAAATCCATGATAAATATTAGGCATAGAACAGATATGGAAGAAGGCAAAGATAAATCTACATTCAGTACAAACCAGCAGCTTATACACACACATGAGATCTAAAACACTTAACTAGACTATAACAACTTAGATCTTTGGATGTGACAAGAAGCACAGTGTGCATGTCTCAGCTGGGAAGAATCAAACAACAAACATCTCAGAGCTATACAATTATTACTGAACGTACTTGACTCCACCCAGTGGGTTCCCTGAAAAATATGGTGTGTTTTTTAGGAATCTGCATTGTACAGTGTTAAACATTCAGAATCCTTGTGATCATATCATCAGAACTTTCTGAAGGGACACTGTTTCTTTCAATGTAAGTGTTTAACATTCAATACTTTTTAGCAGCATGTACAACATTATATTCTTAAAATATTCATAATATTTGTTCTGTAAAGAGGAATCCATATTTCAAAAAATTTGAAAAGGTGTAGAAAATTATCTAACTGACAATTAATTACACATCATTAATATTATATAGCTTATAGCAATAATCTTTTTTGACCATTGTACTTGAAAATTAAAAAAAATAACTAGTATTTTATGTTATGCTTCACCATCTGAAACATTTATGGTGAAAGATAAATGGATAAAAATATAGGCTGATCATAAATAGTAATAGTCACAGTATAAATTATACTTTAACATAATTTTGTTTTAAATAAAATCTTATAAGCATACTTAAAATTTACATCTGTTCAATTCAAGTCTAAATTTCTAGTAGTAGGGACTATGCATACTAAGAAGTTATAATTTTAAACATATTTCATAGAAAGAGTAATTATAGGAAACCATGATACCAAAAAGTCGCACACTAGCGACCACTGCTTAAAATACATTTTCATCTTATTGAAAATAGATTATTTTCTTATACAACATATTCTTATTATGGTTTCCCCTTCCTCTTCACCTAGTTGCTTCCCACTTTCCCTGCCCTCCAGAGACACTTCCTTTCGACTGACTTTCTCATTAGACTTCTAAGGCTTCTAAGAAAGAGATAACAATGAAACATGACAAAGAAAAATATAATAAGATGAAGCAAAATTATATCAAAGTTGGACACTGCATGCCAACATGAAGAAGAGTCCCACAAGCAGGCATAAGAGCCAGAGAGCCGCTTGTTCTCAAAGTCATGAGTCCTTTTGAAATCCTAGGCTACTAACTATAATATATATACAGAAGACATGGTGCAGACTCCTGTAAGCCCTGTGCTTCCTGCTTTAGACTCTGTCAGTTCTTAAGTGCCTTGTTTAGTTGATTCAAAGCCCATTGATCTCCTGACGGCCTCCATCCAATCTGCCTCTTACAATCTTTCCTCCTCCTCTACCAAGTGATTCTTTGAGCTCTGAGAGAAAGCACTTGATACTGACTTCCCACTTAGACTCTCTTTGGGTAATATCTGGCTGTGAGTATCTGTATCTGTTCCCAGTGATGTCAGTGGAACCCTCTCTGCTGATTACTGGTTGAGACACTTACCTATGGGTATAGCAGAATGCTATTAGGAGTCATTTTATTGATACTTTTTATACCATTCCCCTGCATCTCAGGTTACTTCCTGTTTCTCTTCTATCAGCATATCAGGTTCAGCTCTATAATCCACTTGGACTGAACTTTACACAGAATGATAAGTATGGAACTATTTACTTTCTTCTATATGCAGGCATCCGATTTGACCAGCATTATTTGTTGAAAATGCTGTCTTTGTTTCCAATGTGGATTCCTGGTTTCTTTACAAAAAAATCAAGTGTTCATAGGTGTTTAGATTTATTTCTGGGCCTTCAATTTTATTCTATTAAACAAAGTGACTGTTTCCTATGTCAATACCATATGGTTTTTATTGCTATAGTTCTGTAGTACATCTTAAAATCTGGAAGATTTTTTATTATTCAATATTGTTTTATCTATTCTGTTTATTTGTTTGTTTTCCATATGAGTTCGAGAACTACCATTTTAAAGGTCTATAAAGAATGGTTTTGGAATATTGATGGAGACTGAGTTAAACTTGTAGGTTGCTTTTTGTACAATGGCCATTTCTACTAAGTTAATTCTATGGATCCATGACCCTGAAGATCTCTCAGTCTCCTGACACTCTTCTTTTTTTTTTAGACACGGAGTTTTTAATGCTATCAGTATTTCACTTTGCTGATTAGAGTTGTGTCAAGATACTTTTTATTAATTGAGGCAATTGTGAATGGTGGTGGTGTTTCATTTCTTTCTTAGTCTATTTCTCTTTTCAATATAGGAGAGCTGTCTTTTTTGAGGTTAATTTTGTATGCAGCTACTTTGCTGGAAGTATTTTAGCTGTGTGAGTTCTCTGATAGATATTATAAAGATACTTATGTATATAATTTGAGAAGAATTGGCATTAACTCTTTCTGGGCTAATGCAATCTGGCACTGGAATTTTTTGGGGATAGGGTATGTTTAATGACTTCTTCTATTTTGCTGGTGGTTATAATGAACTTAAAGTCATTTAAATTGCTTTTGTAATCTTGATTTAACTTTAACATGTGATTTCTATCAAAAAAATCCTTTTCTTTTAAATATTTTAACTTGACGGAATACAGGTTTTTAAAGAATGTCATTATTCGCTTGATTTCTTTGGTGTCTGCTGTTATATACCTCTTTTTATTTCTAGTTGTATTAAGTTGTGTATTTTTCTTTGCTTTTTACTTAGCTTGGATAAGGGTTTATGCAAGAGAAGGAACCCTTTCTGTGAATACTATTTTCATGGCAGCTCCATCCCCATTACCTGGTTATCCCAAAGGACTCAACTCTACATGCAGCCACTCTGGGAATCTTGATACAATATTCAGTCTGCAATAGTAGAATCAGAGAAACACGCTCGGGCTCTCCAACCTGGTCTCACAGCTCCAAAGAAGCAGGAGCCATGAGGTTATTGTAAGAATTATTTCATCTGATGAGGACATAAGATCTTAGTAAACTCTGGATCTATTTTCTTAAGTGACTCCTCCAAACTTATCCATGAATCAGAAATATATATTTTATTTTGCTTCAACTATTTTTGTTTTCCACTCTACACATTGTTGTGTATAATCTCTATAATGTTATGGCTATTTTGGGATATGCAGCCATGTGAGAACATGTAGAGGACAAAGGACAACCTCAGCTGTGTTCTTCTATGGCTTCCCCCATTGCTTATTGAGACACAGGCTCTCGGTGAATCTGGAATTCTCCACTTTAGCTGGAATGCCTGGGACTGAGCCTTGTGATCTTCTTGCTTCCTCTACAGAGCAGTAGAATTACAAGACACACACTGCTACCCCAACTTTTTGTGTGTGTTTGTGATATGAACTCAGATCCTTAGGCCTTTGACACAATGATGAGCCACTGCTGCATCCCTGCCCTGTCTCGTTCGTTTCTTTATTTTAATTGATTTTTATTGAGCTCTACATTTTCCTCTTCTCCCCTCCCTGCCTCTCCCTCCCCCTTCAACCCTCTCCCCAAGATCCCCATGCTCCCAATTTTCTCAGGAGATCTTGTCTTTTTCTACTTCCCATGTAGATTAGATCTATGTAAGTCTCTCTTAGTGTCCTCATTGTTGTCTAAGTTCTCTGGGATTGTGATTTGTAGGCTGCTTTTCTTTGATTTATGTTTAAAAATCACCTATGAGTGAGTACATGTGATAATTGTTGTAAGGAAATGTTCAAAATCCTTAGTCATCAGTAAAATGCAAATCAAAACAACTCTGAGATTCCATCTTGACACCTGTAAGGATAGATAAGATCAAAATCACTGATGACAACTTATGCTGGAGAGTTGTGGGGAAAGGGAACACATCTGCATTGCTGGTGGGAATGCAAGCTAGTACAACCCCTTTGGATGTCAGTGTGGAGATTTCTCAGGAAATTAGGAAACAACCTTCCTCAAGACCCAGGAATATCCAAAGGTATATATCCAAAGGATGCTCAATAGTGCCACAAGGACATGTGCTCAATTATATTAATAGCAGCTTTGTTTCTCATAGCCAAAACCTGGAAACCACCTAAATGCCCCTCGACTGAAGAATGAATAAGAAAAATGTGGTACATTTACACAATGGGGTACTACACAGCAGAAAAATATAACAACATCTTGAATTTTGGAGGAAAATGGATGGAGCTAGAAATTACCATTTTGAGCAAGGTAACCAGACCCAGAAAGACAATTATCACTTGTTCCTTTCTTACTAAACTGAAAATTCATATTCACATGCATAGTCTTCCTCAAAGTGTCTAGTTTTCATGAACAAGATCTCTTACCAATTACAGGAAATATTTAAATCTTCCATAACTGGAAATATGTCCCAATAAATGTATTGCTATAAAAGTGTTTATGAAGTAATGACATTGCTGGGACCCATATACAAGACTTACGTCTCTGTGGTGCGTATTTCAATTATTTTAATTCCTGTGCATTACTGAATGCAAGCAAATTATTTGAGAATTCAATCAGTTTCTATGATTAACTATGTATTTCTTGTTTGAATGTTTTGCTGGTTTATCTTAGATAACAAATCTTAGATGGAATTTAAAATTTTTTGGAGGTCACATAATGAGCGGATGCCGTTAGATAATCCGTAACATTATTAAGTGTCTTACTAAAGCCTCTTCACACTTGAGGCCTCTTAGAACTATTAAGAAAACAGAGTGAATTCCAAGTTTCCATTCTTGGTTGATTTATAATTCCGATTTTCCTTTACTAACTTTCATAAAAGTATTCAGATTAACCACTACACTATGACTGTGAGTTAAAATGTACCAATGAGTAGATATGGAAGAACGGAAAACAGTATCGGTCTTTTTGAAAAAAGGGTTAAATCTTTTAATGATACTTAATTTACTTTGATATTAAAATATGTTAATATTCTATCACAGTTTCAATAAGGCTCTGTCAACCAGTATATTGGTTGTTGGAGAGCTGACTCAGTTGTTAAGAGCACTGACTGCTCTTGTGGACCAGTGTTTAATACTCAGCCACCACATGGTGGCTTACAGACAGCTATATGTAACTCCAGATCCAGAGGATATGATACTCTCTTCTATTTCTTGTGAGCACTGGACACACAGGTGCAAATACATGCAGAATAAACACATACAATAAAATAAATCCTTTTGTAATTTTCTTAAAATATATAGGTATTTTCTTAAAATATACAAAGGGGCACTGAGCTGGCCCTTGTAGTCAGAAAAAGCTGAAGGTACCACAGACCAACTTTCCAGTGGTTAAAATGAATGATAAAGGGTTCTGTAAAAAGTGCCAGTAACAGACAGGCCTATGCAGCTACATAAACAAAAGCCAAGAGTGTTAATGAATGGAGACTCTCCTTTTGTTTTGTCCAAGAAAGTAAAGAATTCATAGCTGGGATTTTTGGTTCAAGATACATAATAAAGTTGATGCTCTGTCTCTATCTCCATCCATCACCAGGTGAAGGTTCTATGGTGATATGCAAGATATTCGTTAGTATTGCTATAGGATAGGCTCATTACAGGTTCCCTATCCTCAGCTGCCCAAGGAACTAACTGGGGACATCGCCTTGGGCTCCTGGGAGCCA
>NW_004949112.1:5231454-5256167 GCF_000317375.1 Microtus ochrogaster
CAGTTTGGATGTTCACCTTCCAAGATATGGACGGAGGGGGGAGGACCTAAGACTTACCACAGGGCAGGGCACCCTGACTGCTCTTTGGACTGGAGCGGGAGGGGGAGAAGGGTGGGAGGAGGGGGAGGGAGGTGAGAGGCTGGGAGGAGGTGGAAAGTTGTTTTTTTTTCCTTTTCTCAATAAAAAACAAAATCAAAAAAAAGTTGATGCTCTATCACTTCCATGCTTCAAGTAGAAATGAGAAAATAATAAAAACAAATTACTTTTCTTGAACCATCAGAGCATGAAGTCACATCACAGACCACCACACTCAGGGCTGGCGAATCAGAGAACCAGAGCTAAGTGCTGCTCTTTTAACAGGAGTCCCTGGGGAACAGTGCAGTGGCATAAATGGATATTACTGGATAATGCGCTCATCCCAGCTGAGACTTATAAGATTCTGGGACCACAGTTATATTACGAACTGCTAGTTACAGGTTTTACCAGCTATCCTGTGAGAGTCTCAAATGAAGATATATGGAAAGTCTTTTGAAGATTTAATGAGGAAAGAAAGAGAGACATCAGTCTGTAGAAGGAGCTGCTGGCTGCATTCCTGTCACCCTGTCGCCTGGCTAGCTTATGCCCTGAAATAACAACATACAAATTGTATTCATTTAAACTCTGCTTGGTCCATTTCTATTAATGTGTGTAGCACCACTAGGTGGTGACTTACCAGGAAGATTCTAGCCTACGTCTATCTTGGGTCAGAGCTTCATCATGTCTGCCCTGGAGAAGAGAGACATGGTGTCTGAGCTCACTTCCTCTTCCTCCCAGCATTCTGTTCTGTTTACTCCACCCACCTATGTTCTAACCTATCAGGCCAAGCAGTTTCTTTATTAATTAACCAATTTAACCAATGACCTTCCTCATCAGTCCTTGTTACCCATGGTGACATAGTGAAGACAGCCCCCTCCACATCAAAAGGACTCCACCATACCCATCAGTAAAAGTTAGTTACAAAGGGAAAAGAGCTTCAAGCCTCAGTCTAGTTAATAGGATTATCTAGAAGCAAACTTGAAAGAGCGAAACTGGAGCATGAAAGATAAAAATGAAAAAACCAAGAAGTAAACCTAAAGCTTAAGAGTCCAAACCTACAGCAACTGCTAGGCATAGCATGACTGCTAGCTTTTTACATCAATCTGTGAGCTGCAGTTGCTGAACCTCTGGGTGATCTACTGCTCTCAAAACAAAATATTATTGAGACAAACCGACATACAGAGAATATGAAGCAGGGAGAGGAAGAGATGTAAGAACAAGCACTTAAGGAATAGAGGGTGAGAAAGAATGAAAGATGCAAGAGGAGGTAAAGGAGGAAGAGACAAAAGGGAGAAAGAGAAGGACAATAAGAAGGGGGAGGTAGGAGAAGAGGAGGTGGAGAGAAGAGAGGAGGAAAATAAGAAGGAAAAAGAAGGAAGAAAAGAAGGGAGGTAAGAAATAAAATTGGGGAAAGACGATAAGTCAGGTGTGTTTTTCAGAGATAACTGTAAGGGCTTAAATGATAAGAATTTCTATTTACAGAAGAAAAATGAGATTAAGATTGATTGCACAACTTGTATAGACTTGCAACCTTTAAACTGAAGTAAAGACTTGAGCTTGGGAAGCCTGGCACTCTAGCTTCTGTTGTAAACAAGGTACCATATTATACCTGCCAATTCCTGCCCTAACTATAAATTTTATTTGATAATCATGGCAACACTTCAGAGTATAAAGCATTTGAATGCATAGAATTTCCAGGCTGTATTCTGTGTGGCTAATTCCTGTCTAGTAGAGGGGAAATGCATGCAAAATGATCACCAGAGAATAGGAAATACTTCACAAAGAACAGGTTCAGCTAGCAGGCTCCATATTTCAGAGACTTCTTTATCTGACTTTCCTCTAATAATAAAATTAAATGAAAAATCTGTACATTTTAAAGAAATGTATTGGAGTACTTAATAGATTTCACTCATAGTTTTAGTTCAATGAAAATGCATAGGAACATTAATAAAAAAAATTCACACATTCTGCTTGAGAGAGCCACAAACAGTGATCTTTCCACATGAATAAAACATCTTTCTAGGGAAAGAGTTATAAACAGTTTTAGTTTTTAAAATAAGGTAAAATGCGAAGTACAATGCATATACCATGTTTTCAAGGCCACAGTTTTATACCCTGTTTCTATTCACTAACTTTTACAAAAAAACAACAGAAACTGATACATCACAGAAGACAGTATGTGAGAGTCTGAGGACAAGAAGTCAGGAAATATCAAAATAAAAGGAAATCTAATGATTCAAATGGTTAAAATAACAAGCAACATTTATTCACATTTATTAGGTGGTATCATTTGTAGGAACAACTCCAGGATAGTTGTCTTTAGAGTTACTCAAAAATACCACCAAGTATTTGTCATTTGAAGTTCAGCACACTGCTGAGTCCACTAGAAGCTTTGCTTCAGGTGTGGGGAGTGTGTCTCCCACGTGACTGACACTTGATGGTGAATTCACTCTGGTATTGCAATGCTCAGTGATTCTTAACACAAGGTTATTTTGTTATTGTTTCTTTATTTCAAATGACCTGGCATTTGCATGCAATAATCAGTTCCTTGGACCACTGCAGACTGAGGATGTAAACAGAGGACCCTCCCACACACATCTTTGAAAAGTTATTATGTAAAACACAATCATGAAGGTGAAATATCTCCCACAGCTTCTGGCTGTTTTCCATTTAAACATATCTATCTAAAGCCAGGGAAAACAAAACAAAGCAAAACAAAAACAAACAAACAAGAAATCCAAGCCCTGGAGAGAAGACTATACCAAAGGCATTGCTTCATGACGTTCTTTCTTTGTCATGTGTGGTGTGATGGTGGTGTGTCTTCTTAGCTTCCCAGATAAAATCTCTGAGATTTAAAGACTGTGGGGGCAGAAAGTCTGTACAGGAAACAGCTTACCTTTGTAATCTTAAAAATTAGTGGCACTTTAATATCTTCTCCCTGCAGCAAAAAATATAATCCATATTTACATAATAGCATAATCTAGATAGTAGATTCACTAATAGCACATTAGATGTAGTAATATTTCTCAAAAACTGTTTACACCCACCTTTCTTCATTCCTTCAGAAGACACAGCATTAAATGACAGCATTGCACAGACAGCAAAGTAAATGCAATGCAATGTTGTTTAAATGAGGCATGTTGGCGGTGTGTTATGGTGTAGATATTAGACTATTTTGATACTACTAGCTTTGATCTATTCTCTGCTCTGCTTTTTCAATTTTATTCAAACATTTATCTGGTGAGCACAATTTGCTAATGGGTTCTACATCATTTTCTAGGAATTTTTTATAGATTTATATATACTAAAGCACATATTTTCTCAGCTTCTCTAGTTTTTGATAATACTTTTCTATTGCCTTAAAGTTTTCTTAAATATTGCCTTAAATATTTCTGGTTTTGTTTTGATTTATTTTATTTTGATATAATGATACAAACATTAGAGGTGGCTGTTGTCAATCCTCCCCAATACTGACTTCTTCCATATCATCATAGTTGAGAAACTGAGATGACAAAGGAGAGTTGTGTGTCTTTGAAGCTAAAGGTCTCATCATGGAAAGAATGGCTGGAGGCTTCAGGAAGGTGGAGGAAGGACCAAAGCTGAAGGTTTAGAAGTGCTTTGGTTGTTTTTGAAATTCCAGATGAGAGAATATGGGGAAGGTGCTTTGCTTCATTAAAGGGTGTTTCGTTGTATCATATATTTGTTATTGAATGAACACAGAGCATCACGAGAAACTGGACAAGACTCTCCATACCGCTCCATATCTGAATTTGTTCAGTGAAAACATCTAAGTAGTCATTCATGACAGCAATATCATTAAAACATCCTTCAGAATATTGCAAGATATTATCAATTTCTGCAAGTTATGCTCTCTCAGTTTAAACAATAAATAAACAAAGCACTCAATCTATGGAAATTAAATGTCAGCACCAGATGCCTAGTAAATATTGATGCAGCAACAAGCAGCATAAATTTATCCAGAGCACACACCTCTTACACAATGAACAGTGCCTTTCTAATGCTCCAAACACTGTCTCAGAATGACCCTGATTGGGCTGAGGGGCAGTTGATAAAAAAATACAAATGAAAAATTTGGCTAATAATTATATAACTCTTGATTTTCTCTATTTTTCCTTTCCCCTTCAATACTTTATGTTGTACCAATTTCATTTCTTAATGAACATCTTCAATAAGTTCATAAATTATTCCCCTTTGTAGTCTTTTCTCTCTCCTGAAAATAATCACCCAGAATATTGTTCCTAGGTATGAGGCAGATCCTACTACTATTCATAGGTCAGTTTTCTATTATTGTAACAATATACCGGGGTATTCCACTTAAAAAGTCTAAAGGTCATACTGTCTCATAGTTTTATATGTTTCAGTCACTAGCTTATTGTTTCAGTAGCTTTTGATCCTCTGGTGAAATAGTTCATCCTAGAAGCCAGGAAGCAAAGAACATGGAAGACACATAGTCTGGGCCCCAGCATGCCAGGGATGGTCAAGTGACATATCACTGCACAGATAATGCTCCACCTCTTAGTTTCCAGAACCTTGTAGCCTCTCCACTGTGAGGAAGAAGTATATGTGGATGTTTGTAAGGTATTTTACATTCAAACTAGAACAACAAAATGCTTAAAAGCCTTTGGATGACTTCCACACAGTAAAAAATGAGACTTGACTCTCTGCTGAAAGACTTTTCTACCAACATGCAGTCTTCATCTTCAATGTGTGGTACAAGATTTGGCTCAATATTTATATTTCAGAGAGAAATAACCTGCAACTCTCCAAATAGAATAACCTTGTTCCTATTTCAAAGACATACAACATTCAACCTTCTGTTCCATGGTTGTTTTCTTTGTGAACAATTTCAACGTCTGTATAACATAAGCGGGCCACACATTTTCAATATTTTTACTACGACTTCCCATTAAATCTATTCAAAGCTTTCAAATCTAACTTATCTCACCTATGTAAAAATATATTTTCTGTCTTAAAGAGTAATAAAACTGCAAGAAGGCAAGATAACTGACTCTTTGCATGCATATACACCTGTGCCAACTGATCATGTAAATAAAGACGATGTCACAGACAAATATTCTGCAAAGCCACAGAAAGTTTATGACTGATATGAAAACGGCTTCATCTGCTCACAGTAGTAAAGGCTCAGAAAACAAGTGTGAAAAGTATTACAGAAATTTTCTTCAGTTGGCTTGATGTTCTATTGCACATTGTAAATGTGCCAATGCCAAGAAATAACTTCTTGCTGATGCTATGTTTCTTTGCTACTGAAGTCTATTTAAGAGAGTCCTTGGAGATACCCACAGCTTGAAGCGTTTTTCTTATGTTCTCAAAGGAGGGAGCTGACAGTTTAAAGAGGACTGAGAATAACTTCTTCTGGATGGCTTTCTTTTTAATATTATCACTGAAACATTTTCTGCTAACAAGTTCCTTTATTTGTCTTTCAGGAAGTATAGAAATCAGAGGTTTTTAATAACATAAATTCATTGTTGACTGCTGACATCTTCTATAGGTTTGCTTCAGGTTTTGCAATTAGATATTAAATAATAAAATTTCAGACGTTATAATGAGGACAGTAATTTATCAGGAAATTGCAAGTTCATTGTTAACACGTCTTGTCTTTATCTATTATAAACGACGTTAATAGGGAACATCTGTTTGGAAGCCCAGTGGTATCAGAGCTACCCCACTCTACAAGCCTTAGAGTAGCTGTGAACTCATGACAGTCTCTCAGTTCAGTGGTGTTTGCATATGTTACTGAAATTAAGATAGATGGATTTTTGACATGTGGCACTTGGTCTTTAACTTATAGTAACTGGGTAACTGTCCCATCTAGAATAAGGAGTATGCTCACATTTATTTTCTGCTCCAATCCGTAATCACCACACTGACATTGATACTGCCATGCTGATTGTTTTGATTGGTGGAAGAAAACAATATGCAACAAAGCTAATAAATATATGATTAAATTTCCAAATTAATATGAGGAGGGGGGCTGTAAACTGTTCACAATATATGTGTCAACAGGATCACAAAGTAGAAAATTGTACTGCTCTTGGTCTCTGTGGTCAGTGGAAAATTACAGCATTGTGGAGATATCTATAGAGCAGTCAGGCCGTCTTTGGCTCCAGAAAGATACAGTCTGACTATCAAGTGAGATGGCACCAAGGGGTCAACTGAGACATGTATTTATGGCAATGTATTTAGAAAATTTTAAAACCATTGTTTTATTATTTGTATTTTGATTATTTTAAATTTGAATTAAGTTATGAAGTGTGATACAAAACACATACACACACATACACCCATTCACAGACACACACACACAAACATACAGAAACATCTTGTCTTACAGAATGTAAGGTTCTAGGGTGCCCATGTAGATTCACGGATTATAACAAGTAGTTCTCTTGGGAATAATTTTGATGGTAGTGACAGTGGAAGATACATGGGGTCAGGGGTGACATTTGTCTTCCATCTGCTGTGATCAGATTGGTGACTACCTCAATTGTCATTAAAAAACCTTCATCTGGTAATTGATGTAAACAGATAAAGAGACCTACAGCCAACCATTAGGTCAATCTTGGGAAATATTGCTGAAGAGAAAAAGAATCATAGAAGACAAAGTGGTCAATGGCATTACAACAAAAACCCACAGAAACAACTAACCTGGTTTATAGGCACTCACAGAGTCTCAACCAAGAGCCAGGGAGACTGGACCAACCTAAGTCTTCTAATTAATGTATATGTATCAGTAGCTTGGCCTATTTATAGGACTCTTAACAATAATGACAGAGGTTGTATCTAATGCTTTGACTGACTCTTGGGAAGCTATTCCTCATATTGAATTGCCTTGCCCAGACTTTGTTGATGCCTGTGGGAGGCCTGCCCCTTTCTGAACAGAAACAGAGGAGGAGTGGATTGAGGAAGGGAGGGGAGAGAATAGAAGAAGAGGAGAGACAGGCTATTGTGGTAGGCATGCAAAAAAAATAAAATTTAATTTTAAAGAAGATACTGAGTCTTGCTTTGAATTTAAACTTACTCTAAAATACAAGGTATTCAAAATTGAAAGGAAATTGAAAGCATGTAAGTTTGTACGTGGTTCACATAAGGTTTTTATACAGCTTCTAGAATGCCAGAATGAGACAAATGTGGGGGTTTGAGGTCTGGACTAGGAAGTATCCTTCAAAAGGACAAAATATCATGATACAAGGTTTCCTGATAAGAATGCCTGAGACAGATCTACCTTGGACTCTTTTAGAGAAGTGGTATCATGTTTCGTGGTGGAATGCAGTTGAAAATGAGAACATAAATGACATTCTCAGAACTGTTTTGTATGAGAGTACTTTTCAGTGAATGCAGTCATAGAAAACACAAATATGGCATATTCTGCTTTTGCAGACTTTCAATGAACTATTTCATAATAAAAACTAGATTTTATACAAGGTGCATTTCTGAAATTGTATCAAAGACACAAGACAAAATACATGGAAGTAGGAACACCATTATGACTTTTTACTAAAAACAGAAACATTTATAAAAATTAGTTAATTTTATGATGAAGGAAACATGACTAACATGTAGAGATATGCAAAATAAGCTCTGGGCCTAAAGGACAAGAAATAATGATGAGACTTGAAGAATTTTCTCTTTGTGGCCATCTGTCTGATGTTTCCACCATCAATCATGAGCACCAGCTTTGCCCCATAATGACTTCAGAGAAGTGTTTACAATTCTTATTAATATTTGAGGTTGTACATTAAAGTTTGTGATTCTCAAGGCTATCAGCTTTCACCTGGACAAGTCTTCCATCTTTGCTCTGCATAAATAATCTCCTTAAAGCAGCCTTGTGGCCTTTAAAGTTACCAGTGGTGAACAGTGATGTCTAATGTTCCCACAGCAGAGAACTTTAAGGTGGAACACACCTCACATGGTGGGAACGTGTTCTTCAGAGCATAAAGACCTTACAAAGCAAAATCCAACTTCAGCTTTCATGTTTCTATGATCAACAATAAGTTCTGTACAATAAATTATGACAATTGTCTATGAAAGAATGATGCAGTAGCTGCTGGGCACCTATAGCTCTTAGATATTCAAAAAATGTTTTACCTTACATGTATTCACATTGAAAAATAGCCACAAGATTTTGAACACAGAATAAAAATGAAAATAAACACAATAATTTTATACTGTTTATAATGCTCCAGTGATATAATGTTTGGAATATTTAATAGAATGATTTTAAGATGTATTTTAAAACATTTTATTTAATATTTAAAAGCACATAATGTGTTTTAACCCAACCCACCTCCGAATCTCTCCCTTCTAATTCCTTCACTGTCCCCATCACCACTTTTTATACACAATTTCAAGTATTCTCTCTCTTTTTGAAAATTTAATACCCAATTAGTCCACTTATTGCTCTCTGTGGTTGTGTCTGAAGCTAAAGCCTGAGTCATAATAATTTTAGGTCCTCATATCAGTCAATGACTGGGCTAGAATTTATATGGAAAACTCTAGAACTTATATATCCAACCTTCACCTAAAATATATCAAGATGTTCTCTGTTATTGTCAGTTCTGTCATTAACCTTCTATTGCAATCACTTTTTTCTGCTTTCTGTCTTTTTATGAGTGTAAATCTTACCTGTTAAGAGCCAGAACAGTCAAACTCAGACCCAGCTCTCCATGCAGATTCTGTACTGTAGTTTTACCTGATAAGCAGCCCTCAACTGATCAGAGATCTGAGGAATATGGCATTTAAATATTGAATTATTAAAAATTTTTCATAACAAAAAGAGACAGTTTGGCTCCTAGCAGCACTCTACTTCCTCCAAAGAAGACAGAAGACAAATGGGCACAAAACAACATCCATCTGCAATTTGCTTCAACTACCAAGTGCTGATCACTGAGAAAAACTGCCTTTCACATAAAAACTGAAGATCACCAGACAGTGAACAGAATCACTGGAATCAACAACTTAGGTACTCAGGTCAAGGTAGGCTTGTCTTTCTACAGATTTCTTAGCCCATTGAGTCTTCTGGAACCTGGCAGGCCCTACACTAAACAGCAAAAAACAAATTCAGTGACCATGGAGGAGCCTGAAGAGTAGCTCTAAGTGCCAACCAAGTTAGTTCTCTGTCATTATTAAATCAGTAATTCAAATAAAATTTTCCTTCTCAAAGATCTCTGATGCAGCTTGACAGCTGAGAGGTTTTGTCAGTTTAAAAGGACAACCTTACCAAACAAATTTTAGTAAATTACAAATACAAGTTATTAAGGTGTGTACTTTTAAGTTATAAAGGTGTGAGGGCAAATACAAGTTATCAAATTTCTCTCTCACACTGCTTTCTTAAAAATGCTTTTCATTGTGCAAAAATATTTGTCACAGTCATTCTGACATAAATATTATGCTGTCTATACAATGTATATGTCTAAAATTTCTGTTTTCAAAAGCACACAGTTTTCTTGTGAGTTCCAGGGAGCAGAATTGAAAGATCCACCTTAAACAGGTCAGATACATGCCCCCTCAATTCCCTGGTCCTACTTTTTTTCCTTAACTTAACTTTATCCTTTGTTCTGCCAATACCTTGAACAGGTGTAAGAGACACCAGACATTTCCATACCACAAACTCCAAACAACAGCAAGGAGACCAGCTATGCCATGATGTGACCAGCACCCACTTTATCAGGTTCCCCCTCAAAGATGATACCCATAAATAAGCAGTAAGCAGTCTTAAGAACCCACTGCCCCAATTCATTTAACCTGTGATGCTTAAACTTCTGCCTTTTTATTATAAAAAAGAGATGGGAATGTAACAATCTGTTCTGTCTCTTTAAGAGACAAGCCACACCCACTCCTTCCCCCATCTGCTGAGGATGGCAGATCTTCCTTCCTGCTTGCAGCCTGAGTTTCCTTTCTGTCTCAACTCTCAGAGTGGCAGCTTCTGTTTCTCTCTTTCTTTCTCTCTGCCTCTCTGCTCTTCTTCCCTTCTCCTTTCCCCCTCCATAATCCACTAAATAAAAATCTAACCTCACTCTGCATGGCATGCCTAAATGCCACCACATGGCTTACCACCTGGGACCAGGCATCTTTGGAGACCTGTGGCATGGTCTTGTGAACTGACTTTGCCTAAGAATGGCTGTTCTTGGGACCTGCCGCCTCCTGCCTGCTACAACATGGCCCACTGCATGTAGCGTTTCTGCCACTGCAGTTACTTGGGGATCTGCAGAAATTTTATTTCATCCATTTCAACCACCTCTAGCCTTTTACCCAGGATCCTTTCCTTTCTCTCTTGACCATTGCTCAACTTCATTTTTCAGTGGCATTGATGCTTATTTTCAGCATCTGTCTCTTGTGATCACTTTATGTAATACCTTATAGTCCCACCTTGCTTATGCAAATGACATGATCTATACTTTTTATGGCTGAATTCTATTTCAGTATGTACACGACTCAAATTATTTATGAACATCGAGATTCATTTCTTTCTTTTTATTTATTTATTTAATAATTTATTAAAAATTTCCACCTCCTCCCATTTCCCTCCCACTCCCCCTATTCCTTCTCCCCCTCCCTCTACAGTCCTAAGAGCAGTCAGGGTTTCCTGCCCTGTGGGAAGTCCAAGGTCCTCCCCCTTCCATCCAGGTCTAGAAAGGTGAGCATCCAAATAGACTAGGCCAATTCATGCAGTAGAGTCAAAACTCAGTGCAATTGTCCTTGGCTTCTCAGTCAGCCCTCACTGTCAGCCACATTCAGAGAGTCCAGTTTGATCACATGCTCCATCAGTTTCAGTCCAGCTGGCTTTGGTGAGCTCCCATTAGATCAGTCACACTGTCTCAGTGGGTGGACGCACCCATCGTGGTCCTGACTTCCTTGCTCATGTTCTCCCTCCTTCTGCTCCTCATTTGGACCTTGGGAGCTGAGTCCAATGTTCCACTGTGGGTCTCTGTCTCTATCTCCATCCCTCGCTGGATGAAGGTTCTACGGTGATATGCAAGATATTCATCAGTGTGGCTATAGGATAAGGCCAGTACAGACGCCCTCTCCTCTGCTGCCCATGGAACTAGTTGTGGAAATCCCCTTGGACACCTGGGAATCCCTCTGGAACCAAGACTCTAGCCAATCCTGAAATGGCTCCCTTGGTTAGGATAACTTCTTCTCTGCTCCCATATCCACACTTCCTCCATCTCAATTATCCCATTCCCCTAGAGCCCTCCCCAATCCTCCCCTTCTCCCTTCCCTCTCCCCATATCCCCTTCCCCCAATCCACTCCCACTCCCCCTGCTCCCAACTTTTGACCGAAGATCTTGTAAACTTCCAATATTCAGGAAGATAAATATATGTTTTTCTTTGGGTTCACCTTCTTATTTAGGTTCTCTAGGATCATGAACTCTAGGCTCAATGCCCTTTGTTTATGGCTAGAATCCGCTTATAAGTGAGTACATACCATATTCCTCTTTTTAGGTCTGGGTTATCTCACTCAGGATCTTAGCTATGTGACCAATGAAGAAAAACCTCAGGGGTACATTATCTATCTGACATAATGGCCCCTCTTCTTTTTATGTGTTCCCGTACTAAGGTTAATGAACAACATGATTGTTGTATTTGTAATGTTTAGGTAATGCCCATACTTATTTCAATAAATCTGGGTTTGTTCATATTTATTTCAATAATTCAGAAGAGTTCATCATTTTGGCTTCTTTCCTAACATTTGTTATTTCTGTAAGTGAGATGAGAGTGATATGACCTGGGAGAGATATTATCTTCTTTGGTTTGAGTTTGTTTTTGTGATGATTACAGTTAATGATCATTTTCTAGGTTATTGATTGGCTATTTGCATATCATCTTTTGAAAAGCATCTTCAGACCTTAGCCTATTTTATCTGTGCACTTGTGGTTTTGCACTTAATTTCTTGAGTTCTTTGTGTATTCTTTTTGGATATAAGTCATGTGTGAGGAGAGTAGGTTTGAAGCTTTGTTGATTATTTCATTTGCAGGACATGTGCACTCAACTTGAGATAGGATTACATTTGTTCATTTTTGTCACTTCTATTGTGGGAAACCTACCCAAACATTGCTGCCTATGTCAAAACTTTAGAGACTCTCCCATTAGTAATCTTATAGCTTCAGATTTTACATTTGGAGTTTCAATCTATTTTGTATTGGATTCTTATATACTGAGAAAAGGGAGATATTTTATTCCTTTGGTATTTACATCCAATTTTCCACCATTGTTTGTTGAAGTCTCTGTCTGTCCTGTATACATTCTTGGAACCATTATCAAATATCAGTTGTTCATGCTATGTGAATTTTGGTTTTGTATTCTGTTATAATGTCTTTTGTATCTGTTCCTATGGCATTGCTGTGTTGCTATGGTTACTATAGCTTTTGCTATACATACATATATTTATACATACATACACACTTACATATACATGTGTTCACACATATACATTCATACATACATTCATATATATAAACACACATATGCACACAAATACATACATACATACATACATACATACATACATACATATAAGTAAATATGTGTTAACAGACCTGGCTATCCTGAAACTCACCTTCTAGGCAATGCTTGCCTCAAGCTCACAGAGTTTCACCTGCCTCTACCTCCCAAGTACTAGGAGTAAATGATTAAAGGCATGTACCAGCAAACTGGCTGTTTTCACTATGATTTAAACTCAGAAAATGTGATACTTCTGGAGTTTTATTATTTCTTGTTTTCTTTTTATATTTTTGCAGGATTTTTTCTTCAGAATCACTCAGATAAATAGTAGAATTATTCCTTTTTTCCATTTAAGTGAAAAAGTTATTAATTCTTATGTGGGAATTTAACTAAATCTAGATCTTACTTTGTGAAGTCTCTATTTTATTTTAATTTTCAAAACATACGTTAGAAGGATAGTATCACTGTACCTTCAGAGTCTTATCCTCTTTACAATGTTATCCAGTTTGCAATGAACAAGCCTGGGTTGTCTTCATGTTTGCTCAATGATAAATACATTTTTCTTCTCTACCGTCATGAAAATAATTTTCTAATTCACAGAGAACTTGATTATATTTTTCTCATTGCCCTGGATAGCTTTCTGTTATGAGTGCAAATATAAAACCACACACTGCAGTCACCCACAGTTATTCACAGATGCCAATGGCTTTCTATTATCTGCTTATTTTCTGGAAATGTAGTGTAAGTGGAATGAGCCTTCCCTGGGAAAAGAGTGAGGCCTCTCTGGGATCCATATATGGAATCCTCACTTATCAAGTTTTTGGAACTTCTGAGCACATTTCCTCCAATGGCTACAAGTATTAAATTTTCCCAAACCTGTCTGCCTTGTGCTTGCTGTGACTTGGATCTCATGTGTTCCACCACAGTCTTCTATGTTGGAGCAGCTATTCCCAGCCTGTGGCATTATCTGGGAAGACTGTGTAACATTGGAAGGTGAAGTCTTACTAGAGGAAGTGATTCATTTGTGTGGGCTGTAGGTCTTATATTTGTCCCTACTTCCATTTTGACTGTGTAAGTAATGAGAACACTTATCTTCTGCCCCAGCCTGTATACTTTCCTCACCATGATAAATTGCATCCCTCCCTGTATACCTTCCACACCATGACAGATGATGTCTTCTCCTGTATACTGTCCCCACTGTGGTGGACAATATCTTATCCTGTATACCTTCCCACCATGACAGGTTGTATCCATCTCTGCATACCTTCCCACCATGAAGGACAATGTCTCCTCCTGTATACCTTCCCCACCATGACAGACTATATCCATCCCTGTATACCTTCCACACCATGATAGATGATGTCTTCTCCTCTATACCTTCCCCACCATGATGGACAATATCTCCTCCTGTATACCTTCCCCACCTTGACAGACTATATCCATCCCTGTATACCTTCCCCACCATGATGGACAATGTCTTCTTCTGTATATCTTGCCCACCACAACAGACTATATCTATCCCTGTATACCCTCCCCACCATGATGGACTGTGTCCCTAGCACTGGAATCTACAACAAACCTCTGTCTCAACTTTCTTTCCCAGGTTCTTTGTCACTGGAGCAAGACAGTGCAGTGTCTGATGGGAACTATAGAACTGATGGTCAGGCTAGAATTGTCCTTTTTCACCAAAATGAATAACAACTGTGATTTGATTCATAAAGTCCCCCCTTTTGTTTTATTGTGAAGAAGTAAGTCTCTAGGACAAAAATGTCCTTTGCTCTAACCAAGCATCGGTCTTTCCAGAACAGGCTATGCCTAAATGTAGCAGGACCCATGTGGACAGTGGGAACAGGTGACATGATTAACAGCTCTGGAGTTGGGCTACCTTGCTTCAGATGGCAGTCCTCATTGTTCCTTGGTACCTTATAAAAAGGTGTAATTATCAGCATCTGACTTTACTCTGAGTGTCTATGGGAATTAACAAGATAATTACTGTTTTGAATAAAACTTGAGATGATAACTGTCCAATAAATGTTGGCTATAAAGGTGATGTAATCATTTATATTCAAGAGATTTCATTTAAGGGTTTAGATGGCAGAAAGTAACAATTGGGGAAATTAGCATGTCAAATATTGATATTCAAAATAGAGTCCTAAATAGAGCTAATAAACATGTAGATCACTTCTCTCTGAACTGAAGTAATAAGAATGAGTAGATACTAGTAGACACGAGGAAAGATTATAATGGAGGTGACCCACATAGACAGGAGTGACTGTTAAAAAAGAGGCTGCTTGTTTGGTCCCAGCTGCCCAGACTCTTGAAATAAATGCACAGAAACCATACTATTTACAATATTGCTGCTTGGCCAATCATTTAAGCATATTGTTGGCTAGCTCTTATATTTTTGGTTAACCCATTTCTATTAACCAATAAAAGCAACACATATACAGAAGGACCTCCAACACCGTGACTGGGCTAGAAGATGATCCCAGTATTTGAAGTTTTAGTCCAAGGATAGGTTTAGAAATATTAATAAGTTGTGTGCAAGATTTTATCTTTTGAGATGTCATTTTCTTCTCAAGCACCTGTCACTTTCAGTCTGATTTGTGTGTCAAATTATACACGATATAACAAGAACTGAATCTACAGCTCAGCAGCAATTGAATGGCAAAGTTTATTATGACATGTAGCTTTTACTTTCTAAAATGGCTGTCTTGAAAGCATGAGGACTTGAATTCAATACCCTAGGATACAAAACCATATCAGACACTGCATTTGTAATCCCAGTACCAAGGAGACAGGAACAGGTAGATCTTTGGGGCTCACTGACCATCCAGATCTCCTCATTGCTGAGGAACATATAATTAGGAGGCTCTGTAGCATAAGAAAAGGTGGATGACACCCAAGGAATAATGACCAAAGTCATCATATGAACCCCATTTACACACACATGTACCCTGATCCTCACATAGACACATACACACATGTGTGTAAACATACACAGAAAAGGTGATAGCATGACTCAGATTAATTTAATATAATTACGCAGAACATTAATTTCATATTTCTCAGACTACAGTTTATGAACTATATGAAAATTCACAAGATGAGTAAAGGGAGATGCAGGCTTTTATCTTGGACTTTACCCTCATTTCCATTAATGTTCCTGAGAGCGGTGTATGGAATTGACTTTTTTTCGTGGAATGTCCTAGGGAACCATGGCTATAAATCATGTCTGCACAGTCCTAACTGCACATAGCCCAAGTATCCAAGGATGATTTATTATAGGGAATCTAAATTTGTTCCTTTATCTTCTGCTTCTGTAAATTCAGTCTGACCAGTTAACCCTCTGGAAGAGGAAGTCATTCACTTTCAGTTTTTATTTCACCTGTAGATGAAAGTTCAATGACCTCTATTTCATGTATGATAGTAGATAATAGAATGGCCTCTTCATGAATATGGTAGGTGTCTAGACACCTACTGTTATATGTTGTTGCTTTTTTGACTTCCAGGAACTCTTTGTAATTGCTTAGAATTAATTGTATTTTACTTCAGCATCTGACCCCTATTTCTCTATATTTATTGAGTTTAGACTTACATCTTACATTATCTTTCTCATTGAGAAATTTTCTTCCCCATCTTCATTAAGCATACATTCTGAGTTCTGAAATGATGTCTTTTCCATAGGTAGGGCATGCTCTGGACATTACCTGTTGAGAGTGGAAGGTGTAGAGACATGAGTTGAAGGCTTATGCATGTCTGCATTCTTAGTCTTATTTACAATCTACCCAAAATCTTGACTAAATTTGCAAGGGTAAATATTTCATGAACAAGCTATTTAGCTGTCTAAATGGGGTGGGGAGGCAGAAAGTAAGTTTTTATGAAACTTGGATGAAGAGTACAAGATGGGACGGTAGAATCTGTGCAAGAGACATGAGTGGGTTTAATTAAACAAGGGGGTACAGAGTTGGCAAGCTTTTGATTGAAAACACACATGAAGTTAAAGGGTCCTCTAAGAGAAATGTCAACTTTATAAATGAAGACAATTGTTCAGTAGTAATTTTGTTTATTTGATTTTCCCCACTTTTCTCTTGAAGGTGTTCTTCCTTCAAATATACTGGAAGTTGCTTAGCCTCATAGATCAAGGTATAGAATTATGTAAATGCACAAACTAATTCTTTATAAAAAAGAGGAAGTAGGAAGAAAAGAAAGGAAGGAAGAATGAAAGAAAGAGATAGAAGGAAAGAAAGAGAGAGAAAGAAAGAAAGAAAGACAGACAGACAGAAAGAAAATGGTGCTTAGTAAATATTTAGTGAAGTAGTAAAATGCTTGCAGAGCAACCAGCAAAGTCAGCCAGGACTGAGACTTTTCTTGATAATAACCAATACATTCAGTCTCATTAAGCAATACCAAGACTTAAAAGTACAACTCCCCCATGGTGCATACTTTAGTAAAATTCAAAGACGTAGTATGGAGGTCTGCTTGTTGGTTCCTGACTGCCTGGCTAGCTTAGACTCAAAATAATCACACAGAAATTTTATTAATTAAATCACTGCTTGGCCCATTAGATCTAGCTTCTTATTGGCTAACTCTTATATTAATTTAACCCATCTCCAATAATCTGTGTATCACCATTTGGAAGTGGCTTACCAGCTACAATTCCCAGCATCTATCTCTGGTGGCTCCACAGCTTCTCTTTGACTCCACCTCCTTCCTCCCAGCATTTCATTTAGTTTTCTCCACCTAGCTCTGTTTCTCTATAGCTCTGCTATAGGCCCAAAGCAGTTCCTTTATTCATTAACCAATAAAAGCAACACATAGACAGAAGGACCTCCCATACCACAAAGACACATGCCTCTTTATTTTACTCATCTAAATTTCATCTCCTAACGGGTTGCTGAGTCAGAAAAAAAAATGAGCAGCATAGATTTTAATCCCATTCTGTTTTAAAATGTTGTTACATTTTTACATCCTGACAACAGTTTTTCTTCCCTTCTTTCCTACAAGTCCCTCCCCCTAGCTTGCTTCTATCCTCCCCCATCACTCCTCCTCTGTTTCTCTCCAGAAAAGGACAGGTCTCACATAGTTATCAACCAAATATAGCAAACCAAGTTGTGGTAAGACTAGGCACTTCTCCTCATATTAAGGTTGGACTACATGACCCAGTATGAGGAAAGGGGTCCCAAAAGCATACAAAACAGTCATGGACAGCCCCTCCTCCCACTGTTTGGAGTCACAAGAAGATCAAGCTACACAACCATACATATATGCAGAAGACATCAGTCAGTCCCAAGCAGGCTCCTTAGTTGTCATTTCAGTTTCTGTGAGCCATTGTGAGCCCTGGTTAGTTGATTCTGTGGGCTTTTTTGTGGAATCCTTGACTGCTCTGGCTACTACAGTTCTTCACCACCCCCTTTTCCACAGGATTCTATGAGCTCTGCCTAATGTTTGGATGTGTATCTTTGCATATGTTTCTATCAGTTGCTGGATGAAGACTCTCTGATGACAATTAAGTCAGGCTCCCATATATGAAAATTGAAGAATATCATTAGGAATCCCTTTATTGACTTTTTTTTTGTCTTAATAAAGGCAAGCCAGGGGCGGGGAAAGAAAAGTGAAACTAAAAATGTTGGCGGATAGTAGGAGGAAAACCAAGAAAGTGTTTTCATATCAAAAGACCACTCTCTGAACTTACTCACACTGCAAATAAATATTTATTTAGCAAGATGTTCTATTTAATGCTCATAAGCATGTACATATAAAACTAATAAAGCATATATATTTAAATAAATCAAATTTCAAAATTATTCAATCCTGTTGAAAACTGAAAGAAGTTTGTAAACCTCAAGTTGTTTGTAGAATGGCAAAGCGGCTGCCTGGTAAGTCTGATAACCCTAGTTCTACCTCTGAGATTTTTATGGTGGAAGGAAAAAAAAAGAACCCTGCCAGTTGTCCACTGACCTCCACCACATTCATGCTGTGGCATGCATGTGCCTATACACACACACACACACACACACACACACACACACACACACACACACACACATGAGCATGCACGTGTGTACATGTATGCAAACATGCATGTGCATGCACATACCACACTGAAATAAATGTAAAGACGAGAATGCTTTCAGCCTCCCCTTTCACCAAGAAAAGCAAATGAGTATAAACAATGGTCTACTCATTTTTAGTTAGAATCTATTAAGATACTTTGAAGAAAAATATAGGGCTGTGCAGCCTTTAAAATGGACCGTGGCTCCCAGTCAGAAGCAGTTGTTGGATAAAGTTGAACATGGCAACCTCAAGGGTCATTTTAACCATGGACCATCCCTCTTGCAGGAACATAAATACTTTTGTAACCATTCCTAGTTGTGCCTCTCTATCATTATGCTCACCACAGGGGTTCAAAAAACCCTGTATGTAAATATGAACAAGAGAGTAATATGTAAATATGTAAATATATTCAAGGCAGAACAGTCACTTCCAAGTTGCAGAAACCTGTGCTTGTGAGATGACAGGTGAGTAAAAAGAGTCAATAGCAGAAGAGGACAGTTCTGACCTCAGGTGGCTGCTAACACCAGCAACCTGTGAGACCTCTCCTTGCTGAATTTACACTTGGCCTCACACTGGCCCAAACTGTTTCCTGGTCTTCTAATCTTGGCTTGTGGACTTGGGCTGAGTGTCATTCACACTTATTATTATTATTATTATTATCATTATCATTATCATCATCATCATCATCATAAGAATTGGCTGTCTCTCAATTTTACAACTGGCTTATAATCTCTAATAATTGCAAATACACTGTGGCTGGGAAGAGTTAAAATAACTTATGAAGATCACAACTTAAAGTAAACATTGAAGCTGAGAGAAGAGAGACTAGTTCAACAAAAGTGAAAGTGGTTACTCTTATCCCTTCTTTTTCCTGATTTAGAATAAGAGGTGCCAATGTCTCAAAGAATGCACTTCATCTATGGGCAAGCCAGCTACTTGAAATGTTTCCTTTGTCTTCATATTTCAGAGTCCAGGGTTTATTCAAGTGAGTATTATAGTTTGTTAAAAAAAAAAACTCCAAATGTTTAATAAATCAACACTGTTCAGAGATTTGAAAAATTACAAATTGTTTTAACACTTTTCAGTTGAAAAAGTTGTGCCTTTTACTTTTTAAATGTTAGTATTTAAGGATACAAGTTTAGTTTTTAATTTTATGAATTAATTGTTATATATTACTTGCTACATTGGTTGGCATGAGGTCCACATGACTACAGAGAATACCGAGTTTGTAGTAATGAGACGAGGAAGCACATAAGAGAAAAGTAATTCGCTGGTGGGGTTTTATAGTTCAGTAAGAAAAATGTGTTCCATACATCATCAGCATGCCCTCAAAATCATTGTTTGTTCCTGGTCTCATAAATCAGAAATCTAG
This sequence comes from Microtus ochrogaster, assembly GCF_000317375.1. NCBI lineage: Eukaryota > Metazoa > Chordata > Mammalia > Rodentia > Cricetidae > Microtus > Microtus ochrogaster. Next base: position 5,251,442 of record NW_004949112.1, read on the forward strand.
TCACATATTTATAAAATGTTCATATTCACATTACTTAATTGATCATCCTTAAGTGAATTCCATAGCATCATAAAACACCTGTTTGAAGGGAAAGATAGGAATGCAGTGAAAGTAACTGATTCTGTTTCACTCTGAATGTTCTGAAGTTGTCAATGTAAGATCAGTCATCCTGTAACTGACAGTTCTCTTTCACCTCAGGATATTTACCTTTTAAAAGTGTTACTAAGAAAGTGATTCTAAGACAATAATGCTTCATAAAAATAAAAAAAAATTAATACAGATGTTTCAAATTGTATGCTTCCAAGCAACAAATCCTCTTCTGGTGTACGAGTTGGGTGAACCTTAGGTCTAAGAACTTAGATACATAAAAGATCATAGATTAGTCACTGGCATATTTCCATGCTGTAATGAAAATGTTTAAGACTTAATTCTAATACCTCATAATTTTATATTTAAAGATGTTATCTTTATAAAATAATAAGTTAGCATTTTGTATTTTATACATATGAGTGTTTGTTCAAATGTATATATGTACATGTCAGGAATGTCTGGTAGCTGCAGAGGCCACACAAGGGCATCAAACTCTCTGAAACTGGAGTTATGATAATTCTGAATCATCATGTCAGTGGTGAAATGGAACCCAGGTCTTATGAAAGAGCAGTGAGTGTTCTTACCCAGAGAGCCACCTCCCCAGCTCTAGATGATGAGTCTTGGAGGTGTCCCCTTGTCTGTCACAGGGTTATCTGGCTTGGAGAACAACTTGCATCAACAACATTCGCAGCATTGGGCCTCCCTTCTTTGAGTTGTGTGGATGGTGAGATGTCTAGATTCTGTACATTTTCATTTTCTTTTGAGAAAAATAAAACATAGGAACAAAGCACTAGAATATAAAATTGAATTTAAATGAATTATTTGAAGGTCATGAATTAATTACATTTTCATGGATAGAGTGTATAATATATTATACCTCAGAGAAACTATTTTAAGTCAAAAATGATTCACAATAGCCTATAATTTAATAGGCTAATGGAGTTATTTTTCTAATAGTAAGGATTATATTACAGTAATTATAATAGGCTACCAGTAACACATTTTTCAATTGAAGTGGTGTGTGATGGATGGATTAGTAATAAGCACTACAGAAGGGTCTATCTTCATCCAAAAGTAAATCTGAAAAATGGGATTTTTGTCAAAAAAAAAAACTTTTAGATTAACCTCATATTTTAGAACAAATTTGATTTGATATTTGAAACAAAAGTAAAGTTCCTCTTCTGTCAGTTGGGGCATAAATGAAAATGAATTAAAGAGTATTTGATGAGAGTTACTGGTGCTGTGTCCGAGGCTGACACCCAGTGGTGCTATAGACTATATTCCCACCCTTCTCAGGGGGCTGCACTGAGAAGGAGGGGAGCCAGCTGGAAGGAAAGCAGTGAGGTGCTGATGTTGACACAGGGGACTGAATGTTTTTGAAATGTCCTCCTGGAAATTTAACCTAAGCACAGGAAGCTTGGAGAGACACATTTACAAAAGGAACTTCTGAGAAAGGTCATTGACTCACTGCCACTGATCCTAGTCAAGCTTACGAAGCAGTTACTATGGAGACGTGAGGCCAGGAGGAAGTCTGGCTCTCTGACCATACTTATAGCTGACAGAAGTTCTAAACATAACTTTGCAAGGTGATTATCTCCCTTAAAAGTAATTTCATAAAGAATATTTGCTATTAATTTAACACAGACATAATCCAAAAAATCATATATCCACAATACACGGTGTCCAGACACAGACTATTCTGTGAATATTTTAAAAATGTTCTTGGCTATGACATAAATCAAGTTTAAAAACAGAAGCACTCCAAGAAGCTGTAATGCCAATTAATTACTTGAGATTGAAATAGCTTGCCACACACCTGCCAGTCTACATGTCCTTCCATCTGGTACATCCCACTATGATGTTGTCTGTTTGGCTTTCACCTCTGACATCTCAGACTCTGCTGGTGTGACAGTTTTGTTCTGCACTGTGGATGCAGGGCTGACTGTGTTTCCTGCATCCTTCTTTATATTTTACTTTTGTTAGTATTATTGATTTTGTAAAAAATAATTCTCCTGCTTCAATATTCTCTGTCTTGAAGGTATGATTCTCAGCTGATGATGCTTCTAAGCAATAAATGGGTCAGAAGATAATAACTTGACCAATGAATTAGTGTCTTGAAGACTTCATAACAAAATGGATCATTAGAAGCTGGGGCAGCTGGAGACAGCAGTTGAGAGCAATGTGGCTGTTTGGGGGTAGATTTACTACCAAGCCTTCTTCTCCCTCTCTGGCTCCTGTCTGCCACTAGCTGAGCCATCATGCTCCACCACACACTACACACAACAGTGTTCGAACTCACTCAGCACAGGCCTAGAAATTACAGAGACTGTTAGCATGGGCTGAAACCTCTGAAATTGACAACAAAGAAATATTTTTACCTTTATAGTATTTTGTTAGATATTATGTCATAGTGAAACAAGCAACTTAAGCAGTTGGAATCCATATTACATGTTTACTGCACATTGTATGAATCCTATAAACAAATTCAAAGCCAGCATAGGACTAAACAAAGAAATGTCAGTAGGCACATTTTTGTAGAGGATTTAGGGAATTAAAACTGAGTGCAATAGTGAATGGAAAAGGCAAGAGAAAAAAATCCAGCTTTCCCAATGAGTAAATTTGTAAACTGTTTTTCCTGTGTGACTGAGGAAGAGTGAGAAGAAGGAAAACCTGAAAATTAACAAACAATAACAGCGAGTATGACCCTGTAATGTCCCCAGGATCCTAGTTGGGGTAACTTTCTCTAGATAATGTCACCTTTCTAGAATAATTACTGCTAACCACATTATTTTTCAGAAGACATACTATATAATGTGATGATTTGAATGTAAATGACCCTCATAGACTCAGATTTGAATACTCGGTCACCAGGGAGTGGCACTATTTGAAAGGTTTGGGAGATGTGGCATTTTTGGAGAAAGTGTGTCACTGGGGTTGGCCTTTGAGGTTTCAAAAATTCACCCCCAGCCCAGAGTCTTTGTCAACCTGCAACCTGCAGATATGGATTCTCATGTACGTTCCCAGCACCACATCTGCCTAACATGCTGACATGTTCTCTGCCATGATCATAATGGACTAGACTTCTGAACTTGTAACCAAGCCCCAAGTGAATGCTTTGTCTTACACAAATTGCTGTGGTCACAGTGTCTCTACACAGAATATAACACTGACTAAAATATATAGTGAATTATTAGTAGTATAGATTATCCAAAATCAACATCTTCCTATGTTTTTACCAAAAAGAGCATGTCTGTTTGGTTAAAGGGTACACTCATTGAAGGGGGCTTCATTTCAGCAGCCTCTTTATTACCATAAATATGTCTCAGTTCTTCATTTGACATGAAGCACAGTACAGGGAGATGTTCATCTTCAAGACAACATTTAACACTATCTTCCTTTCCCACATCATAACTGGACAGCCACAGGAGTCACTCCTCAAGGTTCACTGCTGATTCAGACACTGATCTTGGCAGGCTGTTTTTCCCAGGGTAAGTTTCTCTAGGCTCTGATTGGGACTTTTTGTGGCATCAAATACTTGGGTGCTTAACTAAGATACCTAAAGCAGTTCTTCTGCAAAGGGTCAATTTGCATTTGTTTTATCTCTGCAATTCTTGCCTTCGTTTATGAAATATGAGACTTGAGCAGCTAAGGGCTTTGTTTCTGTCTCTCATGCTCTTTCTTCTTAGCATCTCACTCCTTCATTTAGTTATGCAGTGGCTAGTGGGGTCTTAAAAACATGGTTCGACATTCTGAGTTAGATATGAACCAAAATCACTGGATTCTGAGCAAGGACATTCTGCTACTTGGTTCATTTAGCTTCCATCTTGGCATTTGTAGATTTCACTTGTCCAAAACCATAGGATCTGCTATCATAATTAACCTCTTGACTCTTTTTCTTCATGAACCATTTAGCTGTGAGATTAGCTTGTCCTGATTTCAATGTTTTTCAAATAAAATCCTTTGAAGACTGTGATGATTTTCCAGCTACTGATGAGAACTTGTAATCAGTACCACAGATTAGCTGGAAACCTACCCCACAAGATTCTGAGTCTCTCCTTACACAAAACAGATGAATGTATTTGATTTAAGTATCAACAAATAATAATAGACCTAACATTTGCAGTGCTATGATAAATAATTTAAAAGCTATAAAGTGAATCCTAAACTAGAACTAAGTGACATGTAAAAATTTATGAGGTTTTTAAGATAAAATAATGTATTAGAAAGATTGTTTCCCCCATAAAAGCAAAGACAAGAGCATGATGCAAGCAATGTTACATTTTATTGACATCTTTTACTTTGGAAAATTTCTCTTTAACATTTCTGGTTGTTATAAATCAGTTGTTGATTTCTGGTTTACTGCTTTGGAATTGGTTCTACATAAAGAAAAATATTGTTAACACCAAATCACTGAGAAATATGTTGTAACTTTCACTGAAGAAATATGTTTTGTGTTTCAACTTTAGAGAAATTACATGAGGATAGATGAAAGCATATCTGTGTTGAAATAAGAGCGGCGGAGTTGCGTCTCCCGCACCCAGCCGCCCGCATGGCTAGCTTAGCTTATGCCCCGAAATAATTACACGGAAACTGTATTCTTTTAATCACTGCCTGACCCATTAGTTCCAGCCTCTTA
>NW_004949112.1:5258972-5276870 GCF_000317375.1 Microtus ochrogaster
CTGACTCAGCTTCTTTCTCCCAGCATCCTGTTCTGTTTTCTCCGCCTACCAAAGGGCTGGCCTATGAAATGGGCCTAGGCAGTTTCTTTATTAATAAGAAATCATTCCCACATCATATCTGAATACACCCTGTCATAAGCCTGAGTAAGTAAATAATGGCTAGCCTGATTAGCTCTCTGTGATAAGAAAACTAGGGAAAACATAGTTATAGCCAATGAATTACCTTGAATAAGAGTTGTGGGTAATGCAGTATCTATCACTTTAGCTTTCTGTAATGTAACCATGCCAGCAACAACTTTCATTACACCCTTATTCACACTTCCTTTATCCTCCTTGGGTCATTTTCTCCAGTGTGTTGATTTGGGGAAGGGTTGTCCCCATGTTTTGAGTTCTCTGTGGATGTTTTTTGGCCCTGAGGTATCAAACATCAGGCCCAGAATTTTAATAGTACAATTTCTGTCTTACTTTGCTTTTGATATTTTTCTTCTATGACTCTTGAGCAACAATGTTAAGTATTTCTGTACCATCTATTTTCTGGGCTTTTCCTTAAATATTAAGGTAATAAATTGGTTGGTTAAATATTCAAAACAATGTATTCCCTATGAATCTTTGCTAACACCCTCTTCTTGTTTCCGGTCAACCGACATCCATTTCAATCTGAGGCACTGGCTAAAATGATGAACATATTGGTAGATCTCTTAGTGAATGTTAATTATTGCACTGCATGCATCATCCACAATCTTCTAGGTACTAGAAAAAGACAAAATCTCAGCTCTGAAACCATTTTGAAGTTAGTGGACTGTACTATAGGTTTGTTTTTTATTCCTATGTTAATGTCTGTGTAATAGGAGGGTGGTTGAGAAAGAATGGCTACTTAAAAAATTTTAAAAAGTTCCGGGACAGGCACCAAAGCTACAGAGAAACCCTGTCTCAAAAAACCAAAATAAATAAATAAATATTTAAAAACATTGGATAATCTTGTGGTTCCCATGAAACCTCAAATAGATATGCTTTGGTGGAATATCACTCATATTATCATGTATTCGTCTTTTGTTTGTTTTGTTAGATTTATTTACTGCTCTGACAACAACACTCTGGTGTCTGCAGTCTCGAAGAACACATTCCATCTGACTCAGTGCGTGCTGAGAACAACCTGTACATATAAGTTAAGATCTAAAAACTCCGATAAGGGAGATCTTCCAAGTACGGGTACTGTAATTAATTGGTTGGTTAATTTATTTGGTGTTGATAGTGTGCATAATTTTATAGGGGCAGAAAGTGGAACTGGATTTATTAGGGATCATTATAATGCACACTTGCATTTTCTTTTATAATGCTTCTATTAAGATATTAAAACCAGGGTTCACCCTGGGTTCTGAGGAGAAAACACAGACCAGGCAGTCATGCACTATTATGATGAGGAAATATATGGTCTGATATGAGAGAGAGAGAGAGAGAGAGAGAGAGAGAGAGAGAGAGAGAGAGAGAGAGAGAGAATGGTTCATTCCTGTAGACAGAGGCATTTCTGAATAGGTGGAAAATAGTGAGGAGCCAGCTAAAGTAGGTGACTTGATTGCCACCAAGGGTCATGTCTGCGCCTGGGCTGCTGCAAGGACCCAGGTTTGGGTTCATACTCTTGCTATAGCCGAGATCTGTGTTGATGTCCTTGGCTCCTAATACCACTGAGGGTCTAAAGGATAGGACTGTACAGAATTGATCCTGCCCTTCACTAACTAAGGGGAACACTAGGGAAAACTGGTCCTGCCACTCTCCAGCTGAAGCACGCAAAAGAGAGGGCCCTATACCTCACCTGGACAGCACAATAGAGCTGACCCTGTTGTCAGAGGGTGTAGGTGAGCTGACCCTTGAGGGCATGAGAGTGAGAAGCTGTTACTCTCTCCCAGTCACCTGTGATGTGGTGCTAAGGCCAAGGAAGGGAAAGAGACCCTCCCCACTCATGCACCGCTACCACCTATCCCACCCAGAAGTCATGACCATGGGATCTCTGGCTCCACTACTTGTCTGTCACATAGTGTTGGGGTAAAGGGAAAGGGAGAGATGTTTCCCATAACCCCTCACCTCTGGCTTTCTCTCCCAAATGAGGGAGCTGACCCTCCTTCTTTACCAGCTGCAGTACTCAGGAAAATAGTGCTGCTCCTTATCTGGACAGCACAATAGAACTGACCTTGTTGGTAGAGGCACAAATGAGCTGGCCTCAAGGATGTAAATATAGGATAGCTGACCATGCTCCCTTGTCTTCCATGTGGTGGTGAGAGTGAGGGAAAGATGACATCCCCTGGCCCCTGCCCTTGCCATCTGAGGTGAGTAAGTAGAACATCCCATTTACCAGCTATAGCTCTTGGGAAGTGGGCCCTGTAAGCTTGCCTAGGCAGCGCAGTAGAGCTGACACTATTGTCCATGTAAACCAGATCCACGAGGTTATCTGACCTGATCCCCCATCAGTCATTTAGTGATAGATACTGTGAGGGAGAGACACCTTTCCCACCCTGTGCACCTGTGGCCGGTGGAACAGCTGGCCATGAGGTCACTAAGATCAGGAAAGATGTCCCTGGTCTCACTAGATGCAGCACTTGGGAGAGTGGCCCCGCATCTTGCCTGGTCAGTGCAGTAGAACTGGCCCTGATGTTATGAGTGAGAGGATCCTCGGGGTCAGGAAAGCTGCAGAAATGGCCCCACCCCACGTTTCTTGCTGTTTGAGGTAAACTATCTTACTCAGTGCTGAAGATCTCACCCTAGTGGTGAGGACAGGGGAGAACTGGTAGGCTGACCAACCTTGCAATTACCCAGTTCCAGAACCAGGATTAGGAGTTGGTGCACCCCTACATCTACGGTCTGCTTGAGCACAAGACCATGTCCTGCAGACCCAAAATTGCCTAATCTGGATGACACAGGGCAACCACAGGGTACCCAAGAGGAGGCCAGTGAGGGCCCAGTACCAATGGTTTAGCAAAAACCAGAGGTCTCGAATCAGATCTATGACTCTTTGCATCAAACAATTTCAAGTAAATATATATAGATAAAAGGATAGACTGTGAATGATGAGATTTATGAAGAGATTTTTTCCTTTTCTTTTTTTTCTTAAATTTTATTTTATTTTGTTTCATAAGGACAGGGGTTTTATATGAAGGGATGCCAGAAGAGTGGTATTAAGACGCAATATATGAAAGAATCAAAGAAAAATAAAAAGAATGTTTAAAAGAAAAAAAATAAAATCTCATCTTTGGTTTTCTGTTATGGAGAGCAAAGCAGAGTCAGATGTACTACAGATAACCCTTCCTGAGGAACATGCCACACTGAGGCACATACTCAAGGAGCTGAGTGATCGGCTTATATTGATTTCCTCTGTAAATAAAAGGGTTTGGTACTAGGAAGACCAATTGAGGAGCTCATTCAGCTGTCTGGCTTTGTGTTGCTTAAAAATGCATGAAATTGCTTAGTTAGAATCAATCTTTTTCTACTCCACATTAGTGTGTTCCCTGTATTTATATTATGTAAAATTGTAGCTTTCAAGCCAAAGTATGAGTTACAGAATAAATGACATTTTCCTTAGCTTTTTCAAAGTTCTCAGAGATCAATATTGTTCTTCTTTAGTAGAGCTGTAGTGGGAAGAACTAAAGTGTGCCTGTGTAGGTGTATATGCATATATATATGGTTGTGTTTGAAATATGTATGTGCAGTCATGTATATGTGAGTATACTCATATGTGTATACTGGTATTTATATATGTGTGGATGTGTATTAATTTTTAATATGAAGTAAAAAAGACACTTCCAATAATCCTTTCTCAGATTCACTTTGTCTAATTTCTGACTCTACAAAATCCTTTTCTACAAAACATATTGACTTACAAAAGAAATGATCTTTTTTTCTGAGCCTCTCTGATGTTCTCAGGTCTGTACCAAGGGGCTCACGATTTTCATGTGACTTCCTCATTACACAGTCCAGCTGGGCACCACTTTATCAATGGTTTGAAGTGAGATCCACAACTGCTACAGACCTTAGACTCAGATCTGTGCAGTTAACAAGAGCTGATGTTTGGATCCAACTAATTATTTCTGATTTGTGGTTCAGCCACAAGGATAAAAAAAAGGTCTGTATAAGATCACTGCATTTACTTTTGTCTTGTAAACATTATTATTTTTTAGGTGTTAACTTCCTGGATTGTTTGACACTACAAACTTTTCATCTATCTGTGGGAAATGTGTAATGAGATACATTACGTAGTATTTGAAAGCATGTTTTCTGGCTATGTACAGAGCTTGATCATCATTAGTCATCATCTTAAACAGCAGATAAAGACCTGCCAGGATAAAGTTACACTGCCCTAATAGGGAAGGCTCATATACAAACAGGACTCAAGTATACATTGTTATTGTTTTCATAATAATGCATACATGCATTAAAGGAGCAGTATCTTAAGATTGCTGACTACACAGCAAATGGTGCTGGAATTCTCTGCCCTGGAACTTGCTGTGTCGACTGCACTGGCCACAAACTCTTTTGGGAACCAACCTCGGAAAACAAGTCTTGCCAGGGTAAGGATGTGGGGATCAGAAATACAAGTAAAGAGTACAAAGACAGAAAAAAAAAACAGACATCATAGAATAGTCCCAGGAGGGAATTCAAGTGATTACTGAAACCGCCAGTGTATAATTTTCCATATGCTTTTATACCCCAATACCAAAGGGGGAAGAAGGCAACAAAAGACGTCTTTAATATGACAATCCAAACAGTTAATTGCTGAAACACTTTGAGACATCAAGTCATTCACATTCTGTTTTTTTAGACAGTGAAGCCACCCTGAACAAATTATCCCAAAGACAGCCACTCCCCATGTAACCTATAACAAAAGAAGGAGCAGATTACACATGCATATCCTGAGCATCTGCCAGGATGGAATGGATATACTTGTATGAGCCATCTTAATGCCTAAGGACCTCAGTCAGGATGTATGGCTACACTTGTTGTCAACAATTTTGAGCAATCTCCAAATTCTCTGATCATCAGACAAGGTAGAAAAGGGATCACATTTTTGGGACTCTACAAAACTCATAAAGATTTGCCTGCCTCTGACTCCCAAGTACTGGGGTTAGAGGAATGTGCCACTCTACAACTGGGTCTGGAATTCTTAACTCTCAGCTGTTAAGAAGCAACAATATATCTCCCTCTAAGAACAACCTTTTCTATATGATCTAATAATTTTATCTATCTTTATGTACTGCCTTGATTTGGGTAAATACGTGGTGCTCAATGCAAAATTGGACATGACATTGTAATGCAGCTATTTAATAATAAAAAGGAACCCAAAAGAAAGCGATGTCAATAGACAAATGGAGTAGAGATAAACTTCTTGATTAAACCCAAGACAAAATGATGTTCTTGAGGGGAAACCAAATAAGAAACACTACAAATCCTTTTAAAACCCTTTTTAACAAAGTGATTTTTGATGGGCACTCCACCTAACTTGATGTCCTTATCGTGGAAAGAAGCCTCCTGGACCATGAAAGCAGATGTTCCTTCAGAGAGACTTGACATTGTAAGGACAGCAATTGAAGGTCAGCATCATCTCTCTCTCCTATGACTATATTGTAAAAGTTTGTGTCCAGGAGATGGAGAACCACAGAGGGATGAAAGGTGTCTATGTGAGTGGCCTAGAACTCTCTATGAACCTCAGATTGGCATTGACCCTGTCATCCTTCTTCCTCTGCTTCCCAGTACTGGGATTACTGATGTGTGTCACCACCTTGTAGATTGCCATTCATCAACAGCTGTCTTAACTGACAGTTGAACTGAAGGTCAATAAGCAGACAAGACTCATGGGACAACTTCACAGGTGTTTCTCCAGAAAACAAAAATAATGAAACCAGGAAACACTTCTTTGATTTCAACATGTATTTCACTAAAACATCACATGATAAAAAGTGAAGTACACAGCTGCAATATGTGAATCAACTTGCAGACCTCAAATAGCTAACTGACCCTGATAGGCATAAAAAAAAAATCAGCTAATCCTGACAGATGCTTTGAGATCAATAAAGTACAGACAGTGTTTAAAAACAAAGCCTCAGGCTATTTCAAATGTGCATGCAAAGGCATACAACGCACACACACACACACACACACACACACACACACACACACACGAATATCTAGGATGGTAGATCTGAGAGTATCTTTACTTTCAATATTATTTCAGTTTATTCATGATTAAGTAAAAACTGAATTATAGCTACAAGTTCATGGTGATTTAGTTTCACTGATTCATTTTTCTCTAATATACTGATTTGCCAACTGTAGGTAGGAAGGTGGGAAAATAAAGGTGCTTTCTATTCTTCATTAAGACTGCTTTCTGGCAATGGGGAGACACACTAGGTAACTCTAAAGTTTGTGTGATGGGATTCTGCAGTTCCTGAAGGAGGAAGAAAGCTCAGAGAGGAGTTTCTAGAACATTGGATTCCCAGAATTCTTCCCACTACAGAGTGAGTGACCTAGAAGATCAGAAAGCACAGCCCTTCACTCTGGACTTTCTTGTCTAGTGTTGCTTTATCCTTTAATGTGCCTTCCTATAACTTCTGAGCAGCACAAAAGGGATCAGCACTTATGTATTCTAGCTGTTTTTAATAAAGCTAGATAGAATTGGATGACTTTAAAAAGAAAATTCTTCTCTTAGCAGATGCAGTTTTTCATGTAATTGTAACTCCCACATAATCTCGCCATTCTGCTAAAGAGTTAACTCTTTTTAAGTGGGGTAGCCCACAGCAACATGATGATGGAATCAGAAGAAATGCCAAGTTTAAAGCAATTTTATTTGATATTATAAATAGAGATGCTCCTTAGTTTCCCTGCAACCCAAGCCAAAATTGTTACACAGAAACTATATAATTACAATACTGTTTGGTCTATAGCTTAGGCATATTTCTAGCTGACTATTATGTTTTTAATTAACCCATTTCTATTAATCTATATATTGTCACAAGGCTTTGGTTTGCCAGAAAGATTCTCGTGCCCTTCTCCTTCAGCAGTTACATGGCATCTCTCTGACTCTGTCTTCTTTGTCCTAACATTCAGTTTAGTTTTTGTTACCTAGCTCTATTCTGCCATGTCATAGGCCAAAGCAGGGTCTTTATTAACTGATAGTAATAAAATATATCCAACAGCATACAGAGGGAATCCCATTTCATCTCCCCTTTTCTATCTAAATACTTTAACGTAGTAAAAAACCACTCTGAAGTAATTGGTGCTCCCAGAAGCAGACATTTCTCACTGTTGAGAAACATCGAAGTTCTTAAAACCTTTTAAATGCCATATTCTGTGGGGTTTTGAAGTGTTGAAGATTATTGTTCTAACTGATATATATCTCTGCCTTTCTAGAAAAACTAATTAACATGATTAAAAATTAAATTATTATAGATGACAACCTATTAATCTGTATTTCTTAATTATACGTTACATTTTTAAGTGAACTGCACAAAAAGATAATACTTTAAACAAGAGCAGAAATACATACACATAGTATAACAAAATTGACCAAAAATCTGTATCAATAGACCAAAATCAATACTAATATAAATTATTCATTTTTATATAATATTAACAGTTTATAATCAATCACTTTTAGATGAAAACAAATATTTAAAAGCAATCATTTGGGGAATTTGGGTGTTGTTTACCCAAATTGTTTCCTGCTGTTTGTTGGCTGAGGTATTTTTAGAGTTCATGAGACCTTTTGGGGGTCTTGTTCCATCAAACAACATTAGCTTTGAAAGAATCTACAGGTTCTCATCTTCAATGAAAACAAGCAGAATCTATTTTCCAAAGTGACATATAATTAGACCCAAATCTTGAAGTCAAGATACTTCTTTGTTGGCTTACTTTGCAGATCCAAGAATCAAATATCTCTCTGCAGTCAGAAATTCAAAGAAAACACAATAATATACATAATCCAGCTTTGTGTGTATTTCAGCTTTGCATGGCTTGTTTTTACTTTATTAATTTTTAAATTTTAATTAACTTTTCCCCTTTAATCTATGATTTCTCTACTCTGTGTTCTCTCTCCTTAGCCCATGTACATTTATCCAAAACTGTGACCCATTTAGAGGCCTTTTTCATCTGAATCTGTCTTTATTGAACATCTATAATCATTTTCTGACCAGGAGCTCTTCTTTTTTAAAAAATGCTATATGGACCTGGCTAGAACCATCTCCATGATTCTTCCTGTTTGTTCTGCTTAGTCCAACATAGAAGAAACATGTCACTGCCTGTGCAAGCCATGCTCACCATCCCAGCTCCAGGGATGCAGGGGGTATTTGTCACCATTAAGCAATTTGTAACATGCTGCTCATGGAGCCCATTTAAGTGCTCTGTAACCACACAGCACAAACCAGGAAGCTGGCTTTTTAAGGAGTCTCACAGCTTTTGCTGCCAACATTGACACAGGAAGCCTTCTCATAAAGGAAATGCACATCTGCTTGCCACTAGCAAACAGAACCTACTTGAGAGGATGCTGCTACCAAGAAACTGGGCTTAACTCTGTTCTTTTGTTTCAAATTTCTGCCCACACTCTCTCAGGTTTTACGTGGATGTAATTGGTACACGTTTGGCACCATTTTGTAAATAGAGACTGCTCATTCATTTCCTGGCCACCCAGACCTGAATCACATAGAACACATAGAAAGTATACTGATTCCTACACTGCTTGGCCGATAGCTTGGGCATATTCCTAGCTTGCTCTCATATTTTAAGTTAACCCATTTCTATTAATCTGTTTATCTTCATGAGGCTGTGGCTTACCAGAAAGTTTCTGGTGTTCTTCTTTAGTAGTTACATGGCATCTCTCTTACTCCACCTTCTTTTCCCCAGTATTCAGTTTAGTTTTTCTGCCTAGCTACATTTTTCTCTTCTATAGGCCAAAGTAACTTCTTTATTAACCAATGGTAATAAAACATATTCATAGCATATAGAGGAAAATCCCACATCAGGGGAGATTTTGGAGTAATCAACAAAGACTTTTAGTTTCTTTCTGGTTTCATTACAAACAATCATCCCATTTATGCCACCTAGATAGATGTCTAGTATATGAATGGAAGAACTGAATGATATATTTAGAAACAAATGAGAAGAGACACTTAGTCACAAACTTTTAGATTCTTCTAAACTGTGAGGGTAAATACATCTTGTGTTTAATTTTCTGTTCACCTCACAAAATCCTTTGTCTTTAACCACAGAATAGTAGAGGCATTGTGAAACATTTTTTCTCTTCACACTTTTGCTTGTAGTTGTAAGTGAAGTATTATGGAGAAGCCACAACCTTGGATATGTACAGTGGAAATAGAAATTCATTCTCACAAATACTTCAGAATACTTGAAGCCCTATTTAGTAATCTTATTATGGTCATTTAATTTTACATTGTTAATGATTCTTTCACATGTGAGGCAAAACAGTTATATTTATATATCTACCTTGCATGATGTATTTGTCTATTATCTACTAAGTATGTCTATCTATCTATCTATCTATCTATCTATCTATCTATCTATCTATCTATCTATTTCTACCTATCTATCATCTATCTACCAATCTAAAATCATCTATCTTTGTCTCATCTCTATGTCTGTAATTTGGGGTACTATATTCCATTTCTGACTATGAAAAAGTGACCCACAAAGTTTTAGAAATAAAAGAGTTCATTTATTTCTTGAATTTTAGAATTCTGACATTTAAACCAAAGAATCTAAGATTTCTTTTCTCATATTTGATCAAGATTTAATGCAAGTCTTTGTTCTATTTTCTTTTCATTTTGTAAGAACGTCCATGTGCTGAGTTCTTTGTAGATGTTCTTCATGTGTTTGTCTTCTATTTATTGAATTATCCTATTAATCTCAAACTAATATATTATAGATTTTTCCAGTCCTATTTTCTTTGAAATTAGAAACATCATTCCTTCTCTTTCATTTGTTTTTTTTTTTGTTGTTGTTGTTACATCTCAACCAAATTTCCCCTCAATTATCTCCTCTCTGTTCCTTCCTGACACAGCCTTCCCAGTCCATTCCTCTGCTTCTAGAAGAATATTTCAAACCAAATGATGTACTAGTGCTTATAGATAAGAGACAGAATAAAGTGAATTATCAACATGGGCCATATAGAAAAAATTGTTATATATGATTGAATTAATAGAAATTTGTATAAAGGGTAGGTAACCTGGGTGTTAAAATTCTCCAACCTAAAACTTAAAAGTTGACTTTTTTTGAGTTGAGAAGTTTCTTTCTCTCTGTGAAATGTCTTATTCTAATCCTAGGATTTTTTCATGTATCAGACATTGGTATCTGTTGAGGATAAAAATAAAAACATAGGAAACAAAAATCAAAGTTTTCAGCCTCAAAGAAGTTCCCACCTAGGCAAAGGAACTACCAAACTAATCATCAGCCACACGTGTGCAGGAAATGATGCAGTCCACAGGATAACACTCACAGCACTGAGCTAGTGATGCTGTTGGAAACACAGATTGCCTCATTACCTCTACTTTTTCACCATCACCTGCTACCAGCATTGCATTTGTACTCTGATTCCATGGACTGCTAAAATCCTTTCCCTACTCAGAGTCCTCATTAGTGCATTTACCATCCCTTGTCATTCCTAGGAAGCATGTGCTGTGTTAATAAAATAGCCTGAACTCAGAGGCTTTAGAGAGTCACTGTTCTGATCCTTGATTAACACCCTCAAAAATCAAGTCCATTCTTTTCATGTTATCCTTACTCTGGCTGGTACCATCCCTGAGAGTATCATAGATACTTAAAGTGCATTGGCTACAGTAACTTCCTTCCTGCTGGGCTTCATATTTCCTGGATGAAGTGAACATTTGACCTAGTTTTAGGTCTAAAAGTCATAGCAAATGAAGCCTTCATGTGAGACTGTGAGTCCATATCCTCATCAGGGAAGAAAGGCACTGGTTCACTAAGAACAAAGTTCTTCTGTAAGTGTAGAACTGAAAGAGTTGAAATCAGAAATCCACAGAAATGTTTCTTCACTAGCTATTTTCACTAATACTTTCTTTGACTTTTTTATGGACACTAGGGAACATTATGCTGATATTAATTTTATTTATCTTATAAAGTATACTTTCAAGCTTTCAAAAGTATCATTAGAATAATTTTGTAATTAGACATTTGAAAGTGAGACAAAATAAGAAGTAAGTTGAACCTACTATTGACAAGAAAATGATTTGTGTGGTGGCATTACAAAAAAAATTCAAAATTATTTTAGCACACCTAATAATATGCACTACAGAATAAATTTAAATAACATTGTGAATATAAAACTGCTTTAGATCTTTCCTGTGTGAGGCAACATAAATGCTTTTCTTTTCTTTTTTATATTGTTTTAGAAGTCAAGCCTTCAGTTTGTAGACTACCAATAAGACCAGAAAAAAAAACTACAAAGTGTAAACACAAAACACTACAAAGGACACATTCTAGCTATAGGTTACTTTACCAGTTTTATTTTTTTAAAAAATAGTTTTGAGTTGTGAATTATGTTTTAGTGCTTGTAATTTAGGCTAGTACATGAAACAATTCCATACTTATATCAGTACACATAACTCTTTGTGGGTCTGAACAAAAAGTTTGGAAATGGTTGAGAAGCCACTGACCTCATTCAGAGCTCACTTTTAAGAATTGATGGGCAGATCTCCCAAGCTTAATGGCCTGGAAGCAAAGAGTATATCTAATGTATTTCTTAAATTGCTCCTAGGTACTAAAATAATACAGTTTTCTCAGAAGTAGTGACCTTCAGAAGTAAACTGGACCAGATATTCCACCACTGCCACTAACAACAAAGATTCTGAAGCTAAATAACTTAAACCCTTTTCCAGGTGTAAGAAAAGTACAGACAGGTGGGACTTCGGTATGAAAACAAGCATAAAATTTTAAACATACTCTTTTCATTATTTTTAAATTGCCAGACTATGTATGTTTGTATGACCATTGTATAAGTGCCATCTCAGTAGAAAACTTTTAAAAGTGATGGATTTCCCTTGTGTGTGTAAGGTGATGGTCTCCTGGGGCTGGAATTGTAGGTGTCTGCGTGTAATGAGATATTGTTTGTGTCCTTTCCAAGAGCAGAAGTGTTCTCAAGTGCTGAACCATTTCCTCAACCCTTTCATGTACACCCATGCTTAGGGTTACCTCCTTTCCCATCATTCCCCTTTAACTTTCATATCTATTACCTCTCCTCCTATTACCTTTCCTAACCAGGGTTCTTTCTAGTTCCTGGGTTCTACAGTTACTTCCAATTAAACACATCAATCTGCAGGTTCCATGCTGAGACCCATATATGAGTGAGAACATTTGTTTTGCTAGATCTGGCTTCCCTTACTCAGTATGTTATTCAATTCCATATATTTACCTTTGTGATTTATGATTTTATTTTCTTTCCAAGTAAATTAAATTCTGTGGCATCACTTTTTTTTTATTTTCCATAATCAGTTGAAGGAGTCTTTGCTGTTCCCATGCCCAAAGTGTTCTGAATAGAGCAACTGTGAACATCAATAAGCATATATCTCCACAGTTGGAAATGAAGTCCTTGCGTATATCAAAGAGTATCATAATTGAGTTGTTGTTGTGGAATAATACCCTTGTATGCTGTATAGATTTGTCACTCAAATTGCATTAATGGAGCTCTGATTGGCCAACCACCAAGCAGAAAATAGAGGCAGGCTAAAGAAACAAAGAGTGATGGAAAGGGGAAGCATGGAATTGAAGATGCCAGCCAGATATTGAGAGAGCAAGATGGACATACCTACTGAGAAAATGTACTGCCACATTGTAGCATATAAATAAGAAATATGTGTTAAATTAAAATGTAAGAGCTAGTTAATAATAAGTCTGAGATATTGGCTGAGCATTTACAAGTAATATTATGCCTCTGTGTAGCAATTTGGGAAGTGACTGGGATTGAGTAGCTCTGAGATAGGAAACTTCCAACTACTAGTCATATTATAGATCTATGTCTAGTTTTCTGAGGATCTACCATATATATTTTGACAGCACTTGTACCAGTGTGCACTTCTACCAACTGTGTATGCTCACCAACTGTGAATGAAAGATTCCACTCCCGAAATCTTTGTCAACATTTCTTTCTTTGTTTGTATAACATTATATACATGTTATTACATATTGTTATAATTAAATTGCTACTCATCTGGAAGCCTTCTCCCTACTGACTAGCTTTCACAGTTTTCTAAGGGGTCATGCAGACTTCTGAGAGTAAAAGTCATCAACAGCTTTAGAAAAGCTGTGAGCCCTGTGATTATAATAATGAGCCATTTTATGAGTGTAGCCAGTGCCATTCTGATTGAATCTAAGACCTGTTCCATAGGCAGAAAGACATCTAGGCATAAATTGGACATTGTCATTATACATCAGGAAGGCTCAGGGATCATTTGAAGAAAGAGGAGCAAAGACTGAAAGAGACAGAAGGTGGGAAGACCAGAACAAAACATTGTCTTCTGGGTCTGACAGGTCTGTTCCACTTACGAATTCACTGCAACTGCTTTTCTCTGCATAAGATCCACAGAAGTTCAATCCAGTCATCATTCTAACATGGACATGAAGGACTTCATGAATCCTCAATCATGAGGCACTTTGGACGGTTGATGGTTTCTGGAAAAGCAAGAGATACTTTTTTTAAGGATGTAACCCCTGGTACGTCAAAAATGCTCCAAAGGAAGGCCACACAACCGAGGTTATAAAGGCAGCACAAATTGGACTCTATAAGCAATTTAATAAACAGAAATGACAAAGTTGAGGGTATGTGTAGATATGGGAGGAGTGAAGAATTAATATGATTAAAAATACCTTATGCAAAATTACAAAAGAATTAATCAGTATTTTTAAAAGCTAAAGACAATTATAAATAGATGCCATTTTTAATTTAAGTAATACTTTTAATATTGTGAAATGTGAATGTCTGTAGAAAAATCTATGTGAAATAAGCATAAATTATGTTAAAAACACAACATTGAAATTAGTATGAGATTTACAGATATAATACACAAAAAGATGGTGAGATTTTTCTAGCACAGCAAATTACAGAAAAGAGTAATTTTATCATTAACATTTGTGTAAGATGGGAGAAAGGCAGCGATCATGAGGGTGGGCATTAAGAAAATTCCCATAGCGTGTCTGGAAGCAGTTCTATAATTGTGACTGTGGCCCATCATTCACAGTGGCTGCAATGCACAGATGAATGACACAACTTTCCTTTGAGTCATTTATATCTACTATGGTTAAAAAAAGTTTATACTAAGCATTAAGCCATCTTAAAGGCTATTAGCTAAAGCTATTCCCATAGCATTTACTAGCATAGCTCCCTGAGGTAAGGCTGAGCATACATAGTTACAGACTCTACCCCTGAATATATTATGGCTGTAGCCATAGGCACAGCATATGAGCTTCCTGCTTCTCAGAATACCCTGTGGTATGCTGTCCTAGGTGGATTATATTAGACTTTGGGCCCTTTTTGACAACTACAGTGAACTAAGAACAGTTCTATTTGTAATTCAAGAGTTGAGGAAACACCGGATTCATGGTTATTGTCTGTACTCATTCTGTCCCAGAACAGACCTTCTAGAGACATGCAGTAGGTGGAGCTGGATAGTCTGGGCAGATGAGGAAACCTGAGGGGAATTATCTATGACTTCTCCTTGGCAGAAATTACATCATGATCCAAGTACGAAACTACATTGAAAATTGCATGGGTGAACCTTGGAGACTTCAGTTAGGATTTGGAGACTAAAATAAAACATTATACAATATTACAATACAGAGATGTTTTAGAAAAGTACATTGGAAAAATTGACTGGGTCATTTTTCTAAATTTTGTATAAACTTCTTATGAAATTATTAATCTGTTATTGAACAAGCAGTAAGTATGCAGTGAAGTAACTGTAAGGAGAAGATGCACAGATGTCTTTTATGGAATTAATAATAGCAAAAGGTTTGCATTATTTCTACTTAGTCATGCTCATAATTTTCAACTTTTCCAAAACTGCAACACAGTAAGGTTTCTTCTTTCTAATGTCTAAAAAAGCACTGAAATATCTACTTGTGTACTTTCTTCTGTTCTATTTACAAAAAACCTCTCTGGTTTGTAAAGCTGCAGGTGACACACTTTTCCACATCCAGACAGAACAGTAGAAACAAATTCTTTTTATTATTCATGGGCATGTGCCATGTCACTTTATAACCATTGTAATGTCACTGTCTTTCTGCTCATGTCCCCTTTTCAGAATAGAGCATCCCTACAAAGCTGAATCCCAGTTTTTAACTTAAAGATCTTCTGTGAATGTACCACTGTAGTCTCAGCTATTTCTTTGCCTAGAGTTTATGCACATTCTGTTGTTTTGAGTTATTAAAGGACTCACACCATTGTCCTGACTCCTACTCCTCACTTGATGGAGGAGGGTCATCTGTCTATGTGTTACTCTTATTGGTTAATAAAGAAACTGCCTTGGCTCTTTGATAGGACAGAAAATTAGGTAGGCAGAGTAAACAGAACAGAATGCTGGGAGGAAGAAGGCAGTGAGACAGATGCTATAGCTCTCCTCTCCAAGATGGACGCAGGCTAAGATTTTTCCCAGTAAGCCACCACCTCGTGGTGTTACACACATTAATAGAAATGGGTTAATCAAGATGTCAGAATTAGCCAGTAAGAAGCTAGAGCTAATGGGCCAAGCAGTGTTTAAAAGAATACAATTTGTGTGTTGTTATTTCAGGTGTAAAGCTAGCCGAGTGGTGGGATGCAGCCCGCCGCTTCTTCTATATTCACTTAGCCATTTTCTTCATTGATTTCCTGGGCCCTGATCAAATAGACACCCCAAAGTGTTTTGACTGAGAATGTCCCCATATTTGAACAATCCAGTTCTTGGTGCACCTTGGGAAGCTTGAGGTGGTTAAGGTTTGTTTTTAGAGTAGAAAATTTTGTGCCACTTCCAGCTTGGTCCTTCTGATTTGTGATTTGCTTTGAAGATGTGAACTTTCAGCTTCTGATTATTGTCATTCCTTCCCCACTGTTATGGACTTGTGCCCTAACTGGAGCCACAAGTCAAGAGAAACCATCCTTCCATATTCAAATAAGGTATTTATTCCATATTCAAATTAGGCCAACACAAATTAGCTAATACAGACACTGATTCTTTTTTCCTTGTAGAGTAATATTTAACAGAATTTGACTCTCAGTTCTTGCTAACATAACAATATTGAAAGGCAGAATAAAGCATTTTTTTGCTTAACCATAGATTTCACTTTGTATTTCTCTAACATGGCAAACATGGCTGTTGAACAGGAATCAAGCTTGGTGACTGAGCTGAGGGCTCCTAGCCTGGAGGTGTACAAAGGGTTTCAAGTTACCCATGAAGATTATGCCATACTTGCTCTAGACACAGAAGTTCTACAAAACAGAGTTATCATAAGAATATCCACTTCTTAGAGATTAAAAAGAAGGATATTGACAATTCATTTTAATATCCAGAAAGTGGCAAGGCCGGGTTTGAATTTCAGCAGTTGTGGATATTGACCAGAAACTCCAGTTAAGTGTCTATGAGCAAGTTTCAGACATCATATCCTAGAGTGTCTAATGTGTTACACATAATTATGCCCTTTGATAGCTCACTGTAAACAGGAAAATTTGTCATTTAAGTAAAAAACAAGCTACTAATAAAAATGAAAGGCCATGTGTGCAATAAAATGTTACTTTAAAACTGGAAAGGCATGTCATGATAGAATTTCATGCTTATAGAATTCATGTTGCATTTTCACATCCAAGCACACTCAAGTTAAAGTTATATCATAGTAGAAACGTTGATTCAGAAAATATACTGTCTGCAAGCTATAGAGGCAAGAGTGGGCAATGTGGAATAAACAAGTCAGGAACGTAAAAAGGGCTCCGTGTGTACACACCAAATAAGGCAGCACCAACATTCATGAGGCAAAACTGACAGAATTATAAGCAGATGCATGAATACTTTTGTTAGTACTGGGGACTTGAACACAGCTCTAATAAGGAATACAGGTCTTGCAGCTAGAAAAACAGTGACATTTCAAAATCTCAAAAGCGCTGCCCGGTCCTGCATGCAAGTATCAGCTGTGGACATCTTCCAACTACAGCAAAATTGAAGTGGTGTTGGCAGCAAAACATATTACACTGTGTGCCTACTCATATTTTATCAATATAAATAGGAAAATATCTGCCTTAGCCTCTATGGAAATTACATTAGAAATCAGTTATGGAAAGATGAACAGAAAATCTAAAGTTGCTGGAGAGTCTCCAACATGCTGTATATAACAAATGGGTCAAAGCAGACACATAGGGAGAACGTGTAAACATTTTGATGTAACTCTTACGAAAAGAAACAGAAATTGTCATTGTTTTGATTACATTTATAGAAGCATTGGAAAGGCTGAGATAGAGTGCTTTAGTGCTCCAGATACAAAAGGACAAAATGCATTTATTTCATTGTTGGAATTTTATTTCATCTTCAGCTGCCACATCAAATTTTGTCTTTTAATTTTAGTGTTTCCCTAACACCTGGCAAGCACCTAATATTGTTCCAGCCTCTGGAAATGACAATAGGAAGAAATTGCCAGTGTGTGCCTTCAAATAATTTTTCTAAAGAATATAAAAATAATGGAATTGAATGTTTGGGAAGCAGGATCAGTATTTCACAGAGGGAAGCTCCTGGAGAGGAGGAGACACATGGTTAAAGAAGACCTTTTTTTTCCCCCCTAAGGAAACTAAAAGCTGTTAGGAAAACTCAAGGAAAAGAATAGCAGGAACATATAACATTTCTTTTCTCTTAAAAAATATTATCATTTTAATTTTAG
>NW_004949112.1:5276970-5288166 GCF_000317375.1 Microtus ochrogaster
TGTGTGTGTGTGTGTGTGTGTGTGTGTGTGTGTGGTGTGTGTGTGTGTGTGTGTGTGTGTGTGTGTGTGTATCCTTGTAAGTGATCACTCAAGTCAGAAGAGGGCAACAGGTGACTTACAAGGTGGCTGTGAACAACTGAAAGTGAGCACTCAAAACCAAAGTGTGTCCTCTGGAAGAGTAATGCAATATCTGAGCCATGGGATCAACTCCACAGCTCCTAAATGATGCTTTTAACATTCCTAATACAGATATGAATTGGAGTGATGTAGTAGCTAAGCAAAAAAGAAGACAGTCACAAGTTGTTACACATAAAAATGTGAGCAAGGTAGTGTAAGCCTGTCTAAACACAAATATTATAGACCTATGCTACAGGAGCATTGCCTGAATAACTGTGACTAAATTCCAGGGTCATAAAGGATAAGATAGTATCAGTTATAGGATGGTTTCATTTTATAATCACACTGTGATGGCTAATTTCTCTATACAGTTTTCAGATCTGAAATCACTCAGTAGGCAAGCCTTTGGGCTTTTCTGTGAAAAATTATCTTAACTAGGTTAAATTGAAATGGAAAGACTCATGTACTTTAAGTAGCACCATTCCATGGCTGTGGTGCCAGACTTAATGTAAAGGAAACTCCTAGCTATGGGCGTGCCTACAACTCACTCTGCTTCGAGATAGTGGATGTAATGTAATCAGCTGCATCAAATTCTTGCTGCCATGACTTTCATACTGTATTAGACCTTACCATCAACCTGTGAGCCAACCAAACCCTTCTTTCCATCACTTACCTCTCATTAGGGTTTCACCACACCAACTGGAGAAGTAAATCATACAGCCATGTGATCCCCTTTCCTCATGTAAACAGGAAACTTCTCATGGAAATAAGATACAACATAGACCTATATACAATAACCAAATGGCATTCCATATAATAAACTCTCAGTCATTCAAAGGAAATTATTGTGGGATAGAGTGACTTAGAAGTGCTGTGACTGTCTGAAGAAGTGCTCTCTGAGAGATTTGCTAATGATTTCAATCACCCTAGAAATCCTGATTACTCACCATCATGGTGGTAAGGATCAACTTAACAAAACTCATGAGAACCACACATCTCTACATACTCTATTTAACTCCTCTTCTGAAATTCTTGACAGAGTAAAAGTCACTACACAGTATTTGTACCTGACATTTTCAATTAATACATTTGAAGGACAAAAATTGAACAAATACTTGATCGAAGAAGACAGATAAGATGTCTTGTTTACATTCCCAAATAATAGTAAACTCTGAATTTAAAAATTATATGCTACTTGGAAACTTAGTTTTTAAATCAATCAAGCTTGATTCTTTTTTTAAAATGTGTATTTACTTGAAAACAACCAAACAGTCATTAAATTAAATGATAACTTGAGAACTGGAAATTTCTAAAATTTAGGTTGAGAAAAAAATGGGATAAAAAAATTTATAGAATAAGTAAAATATGTTGAAAATATGCCTCAGTTTCTTTCTTACAAACAAATATGTAGTTAAAGTTTACAACAGATTTGTTAGGAAACTGTAGTAACCCAAACCAGTATTTAATGTCTGCACTTAAGCTTGTGCTGGAGACTAGATAACAATGCAGACATAGTCTTTTTTGCTAACAGTAGAGTTTTGTGCCAAGTGGTTGGAAAGCTCAGCATTTCTTTCTTATTTACCAAGGGAAATAACTTTGTAACAAAATGATTTTAGTCTTGATTTTCCTGTCTTGTCCAATTCTTCTAGTTGAGTGACACGTGTGAAGATCCATTCCCAATTTCTGGAGTTAAGTCCTTGCTTACACAAAACATTGCTTTATTAATGAAGGCTTTATCCTAAGCAAGTCTGTGCCCAGCTGACTACTGATGCAGCTACTGTGTTCTCCGTTGTGTTTTACTTCATTTCATCCCCTAGGAGTGTACATGGTGTTCTCCACTCCATTTGCATTTCAGAACACGTGACACCCTGCTTATTTCCTTATAAACATTTTCAGCTCTGTGCGATCTAGAAAATATGTTCACAGTTCATTAGGATGAGTTAGAGGGTAGTACTGAGCCAGGGCTGTGGTTTTTCCGCCATCTGTGGTCGAGAAAGGAGGGGGATTGTGTGGTTATTTGGAGAAAACCCAGACACAAATTAGCTTGAGGATGCTCAGGGAGACCTAAGCTCTTGTCTATGTGAATGTGTCTATTCTTGCATGTCCGGGTCCGATACCCCAACATAAAACTACTTTTCCCTAAGTGGACCGGTGTGGAGGCACGAGAAAAAAATGAGACACAGTTCACACAGCAGTATCAAAAGGGAGTCTCAGGCTTCATCCATTCTTGAAGATCACCTGCGTTTATTATTCCAACACCTTTTATTCCCCCAGGTAAACCAAGGTGGAAGCTCATTAATATTCTCTTTCCGGGGTTGTGGGAGTACAGTCACACCTGCAACCCAGCCACCAGCTTGGAATTCACACCTCTTCCCAGGCGATCTACATAATACCAAAAGAGAAGGTGCAGTCCATCCTGAGCCTTTTGTTAGGTAGCCACAGGTTGTCTGGTAGGATAGTAGCTGCCTTGGAAACCAACCAAGGCCCGAGAACTCCGCTGTCTCTCCATGTAGGAAAGATGGGCCTACACTTGTACATGTTTATTTTATTATTGAAAACATGACTTTTTATATCAAGATCATTGAGTTGCTGATCTTTTCATTTGGAATATAAGAATCAAAACGAATTAATGCATTTCTTAATCAGGTCAAGGAAAATTAATGCATTTCTTAATCAGGTCTGGTCTATATCAGACACTCAAGCACTTTTCTTCGTTGGTTGGATAAAAGCATTATAATACCTGACCTCTAGTTTTCTTTCTCCCATGCTGCAACCCAGATGGATGCAAATAGAACTGGGAGAAAGACACTGATGTGTGCATTCCTTTAGTAAAACATCATTTCCAGGCTAAGAAGAATAAGCTAGATGAGTTGTTTGCAAATGTCTGTGTACCAGGCATATCAGAATCTTAAGGGGGTTATAGCTCCCCTCTCAAAGATCTGACTCCCCACACATTCACCTTCTCAGATGTAAGTTCTGATGAGGTATCTTTCAGTTTCCTAGACATGGACGGAGGGGGGCAGACCTTGGACTTTCCACAGGGCAGGGAACCCTGACTGCTCTATGGACTGGAGAGGGAGGGGGAGAAGGGTGGGAGGAGGGGGAGGGAAATGGGAGGCTGGGAGGAGGCAGATACTTAATTAAAAAAGAAAAGAGACACAAGGTAATCATAATTTGTGGTATTCCAATGAACATTTTGTATGAAATAAACATATTTAAAATATTACTTAAAATGAACTTTGGAAAATATTGACCTATTTATTCCAAATATAATATTTCAATTTATTATAAATTTTTTCTTTATTTTTTTACTTTTCTTTTCTTTTTTGTTTTGTTTCTTGAGACAGGGTTTCTCTGTGTTACAGCTGAGACTGTCCCACAACTGGCTTTGAAGACCAGGCTAACCTCAAACTCACAGAAATCTGCCTGTCCCTAGCTCCCCAGTGCTGGGATTAAAGGCATGTGGAACTGTGCTATATTTGCAACCCAGGGATACATATATTTAAAAATTTATTTTTATTATTTTTATTTTTTTTTGTCTTTCACATCATGCATCTTGACCCCATTCATCTCCCATCAATTTGTATCCACCCTCTGTTCTGCAACCTCCTCTGCAAAATAAAATAAAGTTTAAGAGAAAAAAAAGAAAAAATATATGCATGTGGTCTCTGTGTGGATATGTACATGTGGGTGCCATGCCCAGAGATGTCAAAAAAAAAAAAAGAGGGCATCAGATTCCCCTGGAGCTTCCTGGTGTGATACTGGGGGTAAGAGAAGAATCAGTTCTCAATCATTAAGTCATCTCAGCACTCCAGGCTGCATTTTTTAACATTGGATTTAGACACACAGGTGAACCTGATGCACTTACAAGCCGTGACTCACAAACATAGTACAAAGGTGTCATGGATTTTATTTCTCCATTCTTTTTTTTTTTTTTTGGTTTTTTGAGACAGGGTTTCTCTGTGGTTTTGGAGCCTGTCCTGGAACTAGCTCTTGTAGACCAGGCTGGTCTCGAACTCACAGGGATCTGCCTGCCTCTCCCTCCCGAGTGCTAGGATTAAAGGCGTGCACCACCACCACCCGGCTTATTTCTCCATTCTTTGTAGAGAAAATCAGCTTTCGGTGGCTGATGGGAAGACCTTCTCAAACTGTCACCATTTTACTTAAGGTTAGATTAACTTCAGAAGTTCATTTCTTTGGCCTAAATGTTTCAAAATTTTATGTAATTTTCTTATTCATGTTGACTAAATTGGTTTCATTAAATGAAGGAGTCTGTTAGAATCCAGATAAAAACCTCTCACGTATCCTTAGATCAAAGTCACTTTCATTCAAGTTATGGAAACGACTAAATTTCTCAACAAAAATTCTATTTCATATTTCAAGAAGTTGAGGAAAATGAAGTAAGAAGTCCCATATCTTTGAGTCTGGATTTAAAATGAAAGGCTGAGTGGATTGTATGAACCAGAAACACATCCATTTTATCACATAAAGGGAAAACCCTTGCTTAAAAAATGTGTTGTGATTGTTTAAAAGCACGAGTTGTTGCAATAAACTATGAGCAATTGCATCAAAGTCCTTCCTAAATAATGCTGGAAATTTGAGTGGTGTGTGCTCGATGCACAACAATCAGAAGTTTGACCAGAATGACTGGAAAGAAGCAATGAATTCCCTCCAGTAAATGTTCCAGAGACCTTGTCTTCTGTCTCACTCACAATACTTTCAATATTACAGTGATAATCCGATGAGAAAAGGTACCTGTTTGAGAGAACTTCTTCAGCTACATACTCATGGACTGAGATGCTATGTACATGCTGAGATGTGACCGCCACCACAGAGAGAACTTTAAGGGAAAAGCTCTCTTGCTTCCAGTCTCACGTCCGTCTGTTAGATTTTGTTCCTCTTCCCCGTTCGTGCAGAGGATTGTGATCTAGTACAGTGATCTGTAAATCTCCCCTAACCTTTTATTAGACGTAATTCTGACCTAGTGTGGGTTGTTTTGTATATTCCACTATCATTAAGGCATTTTTTTCTTGCCCATTACAAGTCTAGTCTTACTTATGTACATACAACTGTTGTAACCTTCTGTCTGGCTATACCGTGATAATATTAAGATAAAAGGAGTTGGTCACTATTTCCAGGTAAGGAAAGGGAGATTTAAATAAGCAACTGAGGATCTTGGCAAGTGCATCACAACCACACTACTTATTCTATTTATTCCAAGCATGTTTACTCCTGAACTGAGAATGTCAGAAGCCACAGTTGAATTAGACTCAGTATTCTGAAACACAAACACATGAGTATAAGGGCTAAGTGCCTCCAGTACCTGTATTATAATGGGCATAAGAAGACATCACATGACATCTGTCTTCATGTGCATGTTTTCACATGTACATACTTACAACAATTTATGGTCTTCATATAAATGTTTTTACATGTATATATTTATGATGTATGACTACCCATCATCATTGAAATGTTTTTGTGTACCTATTTTTAATGTATGTGCACATATATGTGGATAGATGTATTGGCAAAGTGGATGAAAACATTTTTAGCTGAAGTGAATTTGTATCTTGATTCAAACTAATGACAGTATTGTTGATACTCTGACAATAGCACTATCCTTAATTCTATAGTTGCATCAGAGACTGCAATGATGCAAATAAAACAGGCAACATCTTCTTTCATGCAATTAAGTAATTGCAAAATTAACCCATTCCTCTCAAATGTTTCTCAGATAATCATTCTGCCAATACCCTAAATCATTTTTCTTTTTCAAATTTACCTTTTTGTTTTATTTCCTCACACCCGGTCTCACTGTATAGCCCAGAGACCTATAGATTTATACAAAGACAGATGATATTTCCACATATTGGCAGTTAGATAATAGACAGAAAAAAGGTGTGTATATATTAAAGGGTAGAGGGATGAGGAATATTTTAAGACATGATCATACTCTGTTGCCTAAAATAACCTCAAGCTCACTGTATAGCCCTGAATGGATTGCCTGAATGCTCATGGCAATCCTCCTGTTTTAAATCCCAAGTGCTTGGATTACTAATAAGAGCCATCAATCCATCATGCTAGACAGCATTTTTGTAGTTTTAAAAGTATATATCATTGCTTTGCATATAAAAATGTGAATTTCATGTTTATGTAACTTCCATTTCAAGTTGATGCTAAGAGATTTAGTTCTAAGTCGTGAATTAGGCACATATTTATAATTAAGAAAGACAATTTTATTTTCCTCTAGAGTACTCAGGATCTGCTGTTGTGATAGTATATCATCACCAAAAGCAAATCAAGGAAGAAGGAGTTTGCGTTGGTTTACTGTTCCCGAGGAATAAAGTTTGACATGGCAGTTATGACAAGAAATGAGGCATGGCATGGTGGATGTGAGAGAAGACTAGCTCATTGCATTCTAGCCATGTACAAGAAGCAAAGAGAGTCAGAAAGAGAAAAACGGGGGGGGGGGAGATAAAGAAAGAGAGAAACAACATAAAGTGGAGAGATTTTACAAACCTTCAACACCCCCACACCATGACTTATTTTCTCCAGCAAGGCTCTGCATCCTAAGTGTCTCATAACTAATGCAAATGGCACCAACTGGGGACCAAATGTTAAACCGCAGGAAACTAGAACGGACTTACCTCACTCAAGCTTTTTTTTTTTTTAAATTTATTTATTTATTGAGGATTTCTGCCTCCTCCCCGCCACTGCCTCCCATTTCCCTCCCCCTCCCCCGATTAAGTCCCTCTCCCTCATCAGCTTGAAGAGCCATCAGGGTTCCCTGACCTGTGGGAAGTCCAAGGACTGCCCACCTCCATCCAGGTTTAGTAGGTTGAGCATCCAAACCGCCCAGGCCCCCCAAAGCCAGCACGTGCAGTAGGATCAAAAACCCATTGCCCTTGTTCTTGAGTTCTCTGTAGTCCTCATTGTCCGCTATGTTCAGCAAGTCCGGTTTTATCCCATGCTTTTTCAGACTCAGGCCAGCTGGCCTTGGTGAATTCCCGAAAGAACATCCCCATTGTCTCAGAATGTGGGTGTACCCCTCGCGGTCCTGAGTTCCTTGCTCGTGCTCCCCCTCCTTCTGCTCCTGATTTGGACCTTGAGATTTCTGTCCGGTGCTCCAATTTAGGTCTCTGTCTCCTTTCATCGCCTGATGAAGGTTAATCACTCAAGCTTTTACATGAAACAAACACTTCAAGGAATTAGACTTAGCAATTAAATTATCCAAAACTCACAACATCTAGAGCAATGCTCACAGCAAACTCCTTAATATATTTTTTATGTTTTGAATACATTAGGTATTTACTTAAATTTGGTATAAAGTTTCAGTTAGTTTGAAACGTTACTGGCACAAAGCATATTGTAGACGTCTCTCACCTGGGCAAACGCGTGGACACAGAAGTGAACAAATTCAGGAAGGACAATTCCTGAAGAGTATAGATGTGGCATCAGAGAAGTCGGGGGGTTCTTAGAAGGGAATGGAGGAGCCTGCATATGGAAATCAGAACATGCTGTGATTTATAATAAAAAGATGCTATGCCAGAAATCACAATCAGGCTTGAGGCAAAATAGGCAGTGTGTGAAATGTGAAATGAATAAGTGAGCCACATGAGAATGTGAGCAGGACCTGTCTGCCTGGATGCCAAACCCCTTTGCACAACTTCCGCACCAGGATCTGCTTCTACTGTACTAGGCCTAGTTTTCTTACCCTTTCTGCTTACATTTAAGCTTGCGTCTGTGTTTTCATTCCTTGTTTATCACCTTTAGAGAGATGTTTCTCCCACAGGAAGCTTTTGTTGCAGGAGGAATAAAGTATATTTTCTGGTAGTGTGGCACAAGGGCTACCACTATCCCAGGAAGTACATACTAACTGTGACTTTTATGTGTTTTTTTCTGGTACTTTAAAGTACTCTCAGGGGAAGCACACTTTTAAAGTTTCTCAAATAGAGACAGAATTATTTGTGGTTTAGAAAAAGCATTCTGAACATATGTCTTAAAAATGAAGGAGTCTTGCAGATATGAGAAAAAAGGAAAATAATAACTATCAGCATTTTATTAAAGTATGACTCAACACATATTATTCAAGTGTGATTCTTAGAATGCATGGGCTAGAAAATGACTGCTTCTAATGTCTATTCATTATAAGGCATTATAAAATAGCTCTTAATATTGTTTCTGATTCTATTCCATTTCATTCTTTATGAAATAGTTTTTAACATTTCAGTGACAAAAGTAGTGCAAAATATCAGGGATTTCAAACAGAATAAAACTAAAGTATAAAGTGATGTTATGTATGCATTACAAGAAAAATATGTTAAATGTGTTCCTCTGAAATGTCAAAGGCAGAAAGAAGAAATAACTAACCATCTGTCTGATCACAAAAGACACTAACATATTTGATGTGCAAACATGATGTTCTGTAGAGTTGAACCTTGAAGAAATCAAGTTGAGAAAGTTTTATGTGAATGTTTCTCACAATAAAGATGGTTTTGGGTCTTGGTTGCATTTTATTATAGTGCATTTGTAACTACTTATGGAGGAAATGTGTTGAGTGCACCACCAGGAAGATTGCTTTCCTCTATTTTCATATAGCAAGATAATAAAGTTATTCATGTTGACCCTGAACCAAAAATTTTCAAACAATTAATAGATTCCTGACCATAACTCTTATCCTAAATTAAATAGGAAAAAACACTATTCTCACTTTATGTTGTAAACGTTGGGAAAGAAGAAAAACTTCTGAAACCACTCACTAACACTGAAACTAACACTTTTTCAGTATCTGCTTGGATCCTTTCCAGTGCTCTACTAGCAAGCATACATATAAATTTTCATAGAAAGCCCAGTGGGAAGGTTTTATTATGTTTGACTCTAACCGAGGCATTTTCAAGGGCAGAAAGTTGATACCTGCCCTTCTATCTTTCACCTTGCAGCATTCTTATAAGTAGGACTTGCTTCCGGGAGCATCAGAGAATAAGGGAAGGGTCTCTTGGATAAAAGGCACAAGTGATAATTCAGGAATATCAGGAGCAGATCTCATCACCTTCACAGTAATGGGACTAACATTGACAAATAAAGTTTTAACTATTTAGAGAAGATGTTGAAAATATCAAAAATACCTGGAAAACTTGTTTAGTGTTTTGGTACATGCTCATAAGCTGGGAAGTAAACATATTTTTAATTATATATATTTATGTATCTGGGTATTTGTATGTAGGAGGAGGGCCCGCTTGTTTGTCCTGGCTCCCAAGAACCAAAATAATCACACAGAAACTTTATTAATTAAATCACTGCTTAGTCCATTAGCTCTAGCTTCTTATTGGTTAGCTCTTTCATATTAATTTGATTCATTTCTATTAATCTGTATATTTCCATGTGGCAATGTTTTACTGGGTAATGTTCCCAGTGTCTGACTCCCTATGACTCCGCTCTTCTTCCTCCCAGCATTCAGCCCAGCTTTTCCTGTCTATCTAAGTTCTGCCTTGCTATAGATCCAAAGCAGTTTCTTTACTCATTAATGTAATCACAGCACACAGAAGGGACTCCCACACCACTTGTAAATGTGTACGCATGCCTGAGGAGGGCAGAAGAGAGGGCCTGGAGCTGGAGTTACAGATAGTTGAGAACCATGATGTGGGTGCTGAGACTGAGCTCTGATCCTCTGACAGAGAAGAGAGAACTCTTGATCACCGGGCCAGTTTTCCAATCCCCAAATTTTAGATTTTTAAACCTTCATTTTTGGAATCTAGGGAAGTTATTTGGATTTTTTGGAGCATGTTATAGTATAAGTCTTTATATCCTGGATGCTCAAGGGCATAAAAGTCTGTAATGTTGTTTTCTACTACTGGAGATGTTGATTTTATGAAGTCTTATCTCACAGCATGGCACCAACATCATTCTTCTCTGATATGACACTCCTTCATTCTGGAAAATCTGTAATCCTATCATCTGTTGGTTATTGTACCTAGAGACAGTCACCCTACTCTGAGGAAATACTTGTCATTCTAAAATGAGTGACATTCTCTCAATCCTTACTGCATTTGTGACTCCACAGACAAATGTTCACAGATTTAAATGCAGAACTGATGTTAAACCCATACCAACAACTTTGCATTAATGTCATAAATGCCCAATGCAGCCCATGTGCCACTTTTGCTGGGTTACGGTCTTTCTGAGGAATCCCATTAATAGACTCACTAGTGCAAGTTAAGACATCCCACTGTGTACAATAAGGATTTAATAAGCCAACTCCAGCTTTTCTTTGTTCCCTAAATCATTACATTACTGTTTATAGCCTTTTTGTTATCTAAAAACTGGTTTTTTGTACATAATTAATGAGTCATTTCTAGTGCATTCTTTCTGAGATAAAGCCTAATGGTTTTTAACCATCATGAACGATTAATCATCAACCTCTGTGCAGTCTTTCTCTTACAAGTGTAATTTTATACCTAATATTTTCATATTTTTATGTCCATGAAGACAAAGACTTTTAGAAACAAAGGTGCATTTGGATGGGGGTGTCTTTAAATACTGAATATTAACTACTATAGCTCCATCCTTTTTATAATTATTAATTCAGACTTGCTATTAAATAGACTTAATTTTTTGCTTAAAGTTTAATATTTGATTACTACATTCGCAAGTTGTTAGGATAAATTTTTTTAGTGCTCAACTCTTTGTAAAAACATCAAGAGGAACAAATATTACAAAGTCAGGTGTTGTAATACAGTGTTGTAATCTAGAGCTTGGGAGGCTGAGATTGAATTATTGCTGTGAGCCTGAGGGCAGTTTGACTTAAAAAGTCAGTAGCTGGACAGCCAATGCTATATATAAATATACTTTTTTACAATAATTAATGAATAAATATGATTTTAGGAAGAGAAGACATAAAGAAATGTAAAATAATGAAACAAAAGTTTCTTCTCAAAACTTAAGAAATGGGCCGGGCGGTGGTGGCGCACGCCTTTAATCCCAGCACTCGGGAGACAGAGGCAGGCGGATCTCTGTGAGTTCGAGACCAGCCTGGTCTACAAGAGCTAGTTCCAGGACAGGCTCCAAAACCACAGAGAA
>NW_004949112.1:5288266-5291651 GCF_000317375.1 Microtus ochrogaster
AAGTGAGAAGAAAAGGTCATTTAAAGAGACTGGGAACTGTTCAGCCTGTGATAGACCTTCCCATTCGCAGATGGCCCAGGATCAAGAGAGGAACTGGGATGTGGACAGCAGGTATTTCCTTAGAAGTCCAACCTAAGGCTGCTCTAGTAAAAACCCAGTGCTGAAAGACCCTGGGGCTGTAGTCTCCAGGTGCTGTTTACAGACTTGTCTGAACACACGACAGTGCCCGGTGTGTTCCATAGCCCCAGATTCCAGGTTTGCTCAAAATGGACTCAGTTCATAAGCTCATTACACCATTCGGTCCAAAAACAAAAAAACAAAACAAAACAAATACAAAAACAAAAAACACAACAACAAAAAGCAGCCACAGGGACTAAGACAAGATGATGGTTACTATCAATAGCCATGGAGCTTCAGGGACGCTTGGAGGAGACTGAGAACCCACAGAGCCTTCAAGGAAAGATGCGATAGTGGAGGATGAATATACAGAACACTCAATCTTTCCAAAGCAACAACAAACAAGCAAACAAAGAAGGCATGTCCTGAGGAAAGATGCTTTTTAAACATGTACTCAATGTACACAAGGAATTGGAAAAGATGGCAAAGTGGAGCCGTTCATGGAGAAGAGAAGTAAAACTAGAAACGCAGTGGTGGTGAAGAATATAGACACATGGAAGGAGCACGTGGTTGCTGCGCAGAGCCAGTTCTCAGCCCTTGCCATCAGCATGGAGCTTCCTCTGCTGAAACTCACATTGCTCACCATGCTCGGGCACAGAGAACATGTAGTCTTCATACTGACAATGGGCTGTAATCAAGATGGTCATGCCCAGCGAGCTTGCAGGGCAGGCTCCCCAAGGTGTGTCATGACCGGAGCTTAGTCAGAACCTGCTCAAGAGTCATTGCCCAGCCACAGTATCACGCTGACTCTGGGAAACAGTAGAATATTCAAGATGAATCTCAGCTATCAGTTTTATGGTGTTTCAGAATCCAGAAAGTATTTGCATGTAAGGCAGTTTGGGCATGAAAACATACTATTTCACACAAAATAGTTTGCAACTCTCCTTTAATAAATGAAAATTCAGTAGAGTGGTGGGAGAGATGGCAGAATGGAGCTGTACTACTCTGTCCATGAATGCTCTGATCAACTGCAAGAGCACCCTGGCTCTGAGGAACAAGGTATCTGAGATGAAGAAGGGTTCATTTTCTGTATTCTGGCTCTTAAAAGACCACCGTGGTCCCTGTTGCTTCCTGAGCCCATGTTGATGTCTGAGGTCCACTGTAAACTCTGCAGAAGTCTGTGATTCATGCTACCAATGGTTGTGATGGGCAAAGGAAGCTTCTTTGGTGGTGATATATAGACTGCAGATTCATATTGCGAATGAGAGACATTGAGGATTTCTCTGATAACCCCCAACAAAGGAAGCTATTGAAGAGAGCCCGTAAAAACGGTGACAGTGATGGAGAGGCTCTTCATGGATGACTTCTGGTGGGGGTGGCCAGGAAAGGGCTCAATTATCTATAATGGGCTGGCCAGCAGGAGTTTGACCATGCACCAATGTGTAAATGAACAATAGAAATTAAACTTGGTGCCTTTTTTTTTTCATTTTGAGGGGAGGGCACAATGGAGGGATAGTAGACCTGGGAGGAGAAATGGGAAGCCAGTGTTATCAGGGTGCATTTTATGATTCCCAAATAACCATTAGGGATGTAATATTGGAGATAAAAATAAAAATAAGGGGTGGGGGAGCAGTCACAGGCTTTGAGCCCACCCCTCCACCAAACTAACTTTAGCACAGGTCCCATATAAATATCAGTTTAGGCACCATAGACCGAATAGTCCCAACTGATATAGCCCCTCCTCACTGACAGCTTGGGTCCACTTGCCTTGCATGCAGTTTTGACTCCAAAGTACCAACTCCTAAGAACACATATTCCAGAGTTCCAGGTGTTGGCACCTGCAACACTAGAAACCCAGCAAACCTCTGTTTCAATCTCCTGGCCAATACTCAAAAGCCCAGGTTCTTATTGCCTCTATAAACTCAAGATCCAGGTCTTCTCTGTATGAGGCTGATCCAGGGCTACCGTACTGCTGCCCTGGTCCTTCATGCTGGAGGTTTCACACTGCCAGCCTGCTACAGTGGACCAGAGGTCCATGATTATAACACTGGGTCTTGTGGACCCAGGATGCATGATGCTTCTGAAGTCCAAACCTAAAAGGACTCACATCCCAGTCCCAGTGAACCAAAATGTTAAACTTATCCTGGAACCTACATATCTCGTACAGATATGACGAAAGCATCACCCAATCGCAACTCTTTATCATGAGATCTATGAAACAGGAATAATTTGTTATCTCATTTACTGTACTATGAAGATACTTAGAGGATATTAATATAAGAACTGCACAAGCACCTGAGGGATGAAACTTAGCTGAAATGTCATTACGGTCATTTGATGATCAAGGTATCAGATGATCAATGGCAGGTTTTATTATAACTAAGGTGGCCTTACTAACACAGTTGTTGGAGACTATAGAAGCCTAAAGAAGAATAGAGAGAGAGACAGTTTCAGAAAATGAATGCTTGAAGTTCAACCTTGTTCAGGAATAAAAGAAACAAATGATCAGATTACGAGAAAAATGCCAAAAGGATGACGCAGTGGGTAAAGGTACCTGCTACCAAGCATGAAGGCCTGAGTTTGATGGCCCAGTTCCCACATGGTGGAGGGAAGATATGATACTCTCAAGTTGGTCTTTCACATCTACATGATCATGTACATCTTGAAACATGGTTATCCCCCCCCACACACACCAATACTCACACACACTAAAATAAACAAATAAAATAAAATTTGAACAAGCTTACCTACTCATTTTTAAAATGCCTGAAAGAATGACAATTTTTGAATCTTATATGGAAAATTCAAGAATATTTGTATGTAATTCCTGTTAGGTAAATTCATGGCTAAATAAAATCTGTTCCCTTAATATTTATTATCAATTCCTTCTGATGTGGCCAATTAACACTGCCATCAAGCTCTTCTAATGCCATAAGGTCATATTCAGATACCCTGTGGTATCACAACTAGATGGCTACCCTTTGTTAAGATGCTTACACTCGTTCCTTCATCAGCCTCTGCTGTGTCCTCCCAACTCCACCCAGCTTCTCATAACCACTGTTCCATTATCAGTTTCCCTGATAAGGTGGGATTTCATCATTATTATCAGTATTTTATTTTATATTTTCTATTACTTTAATGGGAAAAGCCTCCTGCTATTCCATAATTCCTCCAATGATGTGGGAATGATTTCTTATTAATAAAGAAACTGCCTAGGCCCATTTCATAGGCCAACCCTTAGGTAGGCGGAGAAAACAGAACAGGATGC
>NW_004949112.1:5294471-5305233 GCF_000317375.1 Microtus ochrogaster
CTAATGGGTCAGGCAGTGATTAAAAGAATACAGTTTCCGTATAATTATTTCGGGTATAAAGCTAGCCATGCAGGTGGCCAGGTGCTGGGGACGCAGCTCCGCTGCTCTTATTTCAACACTCCAAGCTCTGTCCTCCTGCGACATAGGATGGCCTTGAGTGAAGTATCCTTTCTCTTGCTACCTTAAGAATATCATTTTCATTACCACTCTGAGACCTTGTTATATGCATGGGACAGTCTTGGTATAGTTCAGTCTGCTGTTGACCCTTGACTTCCCTGTATCTCAGTAGTTGAAATATCTATAGTTTTGGCCATGTTATCTTTAAATATAATCTCTCTGCCCCCCATTCTTCAGAGTATCACTTTAAACTCAGTTCTTTTAAGCTGTATCCAAAGTTTCCCATCTCACCTCTTCTACCATTTTTCCATTAGTTTTTCTCCCCTTTGAATGTATATTTTCAAATAACCTTTTATTTTTATTTCAAAATAACCCTTTATTTTTTCCCTCTGTTTGATCTGCACTCCTGTTGATGTCTTCCTTTATATTTTTAACTTTCTCCATGAGATTTTCAGTTCAAAGTTTATTTTTAATTAGTTCTACTTATTGTAGTTCTTTGTTAGGTTATCAAAAAGTTTCTCTGCATTCTGTTGAAGATAAATGAGTTGCATTAAGGCCACTCTTTTAGACTTTCTGTTAAAGAATTTGTTCACAATGTTTATTATCGAGTCAGTTTCTGAAACATTTTCTGACCATTAGATAAGGCTCAAGTTCCCTGTAGTTCCTTACTTGTTGGGGTGTGACACTATCTCCATGTAAATTATAAAACTTCTTATGCATTGCATATATTCTTTACTCAACAGTGAATAGAGAATATAGTCAGCAAATTCAGTTTGTCCTGTGTTGAAATAGGAGCGTCGAGGCTGTGTCCCCAGCACCTGGCCGCCCACATGGCTAGCTCTATGCCCCGAAATAATTACACGGAAACTGTATTCCTTTAAACACTGCTTGGCCCATTTCTATCTAGCCTTTTCTCGGCTAACTCTCGCACCTGGACTAGCCCATTTCTAATAATCTGTTTAGCCCACGAGCTGGCTTACCAGGAATGATCTTAACCTGCGTCTGCCTGGAGTGGGAGAATCATGGTGACTCACTGACTCAGCTTCTTTCTCCCAGCCTTCTGTTCTGTTTACTCCTCCCACCTATGTTTTAACCTATGAGGGCCAAGCAGTTTCTTTATTGCTTAACCAATGAAATCAACAGATTGATATATGACACTCCCACATCAGTCCTGCCTTGTAAATCTTCTGCTTTGCTCTATGTGTGTTTCCTTCTAGAATTCCCTGTGTCCCCACAGTAGGCAGATGCTATAATTCGTAGTGCAAAAAGGACAAGGATGAAGGACTGGCAGAGTTGATGAAAACATTATTCAGTCCAACCCATCATAGAAAGAAATTTAATGGCTAAGTGTTTTGCAGAAAGTCTTATAAAGGGAGGTTAATTTCACATTTGTCACTTAGGTGAGGCTATTTGGTGCTCTGTTCTGAACCCTGGAAGCAATTTCTAGGTACTTGCCAAATCACTTCTTCTACTTAGAAAACAGTCCATATTCTTACTAATCTAGTGGCATGAGGTCATTCATTATTGAAATAGTGAATCCATTTTATTGTTCTAATTATAACTAATAGAGTACAGCTGTTCATTTTGCTGAATAAGGAAACAAAACCCATGTATTAGAGAACGGCACTTGTTTTCCATCATCTAATTGGAAGACCTGTGATATCTACAGACAATCCCTATTCATGTGTTTTGATTATGGTAGAAAATACAATAGCATCCTTACAGAGAGTGGAGTCCTGCACTTATTCATCACATGTAAGATGAGTATATTGAAAGTAGAGCTACTGTTTTGCTCTAGAGAACTTGTGGTGCATAAAAATGCAGGGAAAATACGCCAATGACCTTGAGGATAATTAAACACTTCAAGAAGATATAGTAAAGGGTCAAAACAAGTTGGGTTTACTAACAATTAATGTCTTAAAGTAAGTTCAATCCAAATTAATCAAAATATCATCTTAGTATTCTAGAGTGGGTAGCTACAGTGAGAGTTTTACATTCATGTTTAGAGGACAGAAGCTTAAATGTTTTAAATATATTACTGAAGAAGAGAACTGCTAAATGGAACAAGCTGGATTTTATCTAATATTTCCTCTCCCAAGAGTAGGAATGTGGGATTGTTCTCTCTTAAGACTCCTCAGGAGAGACAATGGAAAGCAATGAATTGAATCAGCAGTTGTATGAACTGAAAGTGAACATATTTCCCTTGGTGCCACAGAGTATTGGTACAGATATATCTCTGTTAACTATACACTTGCATTCTAGTAACTATTATCCTTAAAACAATATACATGCAACTGCTCTACTGTGATCAGAACTGAAATTTCCTGTCAGCAGACCGTGAACTCTGGCTCTTATGATCTTTTTGTCTACTGCCCCACTGTGATCCATGAGCCTTGATTGGGGTGTGGAGGTTCTATGCGTATATTCTCTCTATGGCTTAGCATTCAAACATCTCTCACCTGCACCTTTGTCAGTTATGGACCACTGTGTTCATCACTATTCATTAAACGCCGAAGCTTATCTATCAGATGAGAAGTGTGAGGTGCAGTAATCTATGGGTAAGATATAAGGATATCTATGGTATAAGGATAAGTCGTTGGGAGTCGGTTGAATACTGTTTCCACTTAAGCAACATAAAATTAATAGGTTCTCTTCTAGGGCCTATGGACTGTCTTGCTATGCATTCTTAGACAAATAAATATTGTCATGTATGGGCTTCATCTTCTGGAATGTGCCATAATTTTAACCATAAATTGGTTGGTTACTTCCCTGATGTTTGTGTCACTGCATATCATGACAGACTAGTCATTATAGTTCTTAGGATTAATAGCAGCATATACAAAACACTTTCAAGTCCAACTCTGACCAAATACCAGCTTAAACAGGTGAGTTGGACATAAAATCTCACCCAGTGTCTTGGACATATTGGTACTTATTAGCTCCAGGAGTGGGTGAGTCAGTTTAATTTTCTAAGAGGATAGTCCCTGTTGTTGAAGACTTAAAAAGGAGTCATGAATTTGAGTGTGTTAAAAAGGGAGGGTGACTCTTGGAGGAGTCTTTGAATATGATCAAAATACATTGTATGAAACACTGAACGAACAAATAAAACATTTTAAATAGTAGGAAAAGCTCATAGTGAAGAGTGTTATATTACTCTTCTGTGATTCTGATCATAGTGTTTCTATCTTTCCCTTTAATACCTACCATGGATCACATGTTTTGACTTTGAGTAGGAAGGTATACCTACTTGTAACAGTTGGTGAAATTTATCTGTATTCTTAAATAAATCTCTGAATTCTTTATGATGATTGATGCAGAATAACAACAGGCCACTACCTGTCTCACATTTCACATTTCAGCTTTTTTAATCCTTCATTGTATCTTTGAAAAAAATGAAAGTCTTCCCTTCTAATACTACAGGCATCTGATAGTCCTGTCAAAAGTCTTCTCTTAATGAATATTTTAAAGGTTTGAGAACTTCACACATGCCTAGATTGTGTTGGAAAAATCTACCCCATTCCCTCCTTCCAACTCCTCCTTTACTCCTCCATAGCCACTACTTTTCCCTGTAAACTTCTGGAGCAGAGGCTGCCTTTCAGGGTCTACATTGCTGGAGAGAGACCAGAGAACGGGGACACATACACACTCTCTATGTTTCATATAGTGTGGTATTGTTGGTTGAATTAGAATTCTGCCTGGAAGATGGCCTTCACTATTCGAGAGATCACAGCCTGAGACTACAACTATGCTCAAAATAAACCTTTTCTTCACAGAGTTAAATATCCTCAGGTATTTCATTACAGTGATATAATGTGAAGGAAGCCACTTGTTCCATGGATGAGTAAAACAGGAACACATTCCAAATGACATCATCACCAACTGGGCAGGTAACATTTAGTCACTCCTCTAAGTTCTGAGTCTTTGCAATTGCAGTGAACTAATTGGGTGAAAACTTACTGCCCAGAGCTATGGGTTCTAAGAGTTCCTAGTGCTGAGTAAGTAAATTCTACCACTCATTGTCAGTTTCTTAAGCAATTTTGAATTTTGTCTATGCTTCAACATTTAATTATATTTTATTATATTCAAAATGGATTAAGCTTTTTTCAGTTATGCATTACCACACTAATAGGATATTTATTTTTTACAGATAAGTTTTAGGTGAATATTTTTAAAAAACATGATTAAAGCTTTTAAAAATATCTTCACATTGTTTCTTGGCAAAATAGTAATGTAACTCCCCCCCCCACACTCTGCTTATCTTCTCCAGTTTTCATAAATTTTAAGGTTGTGCATGGCTACTTGATTCTCTGCTCAGAACCATTGATGGATGAAAGAAATCAATCTTCTTGGGCTATGGAAATATTTAACATTTATATGTAAATTGTGGATATATATATTTCATTCAACATCCCCTTCCAATTACATATGATTGTTGTAAAAAAAAGGAGAGAGAGAGACTTTCCTTAGATTTGGGGAGTCTTTTATTTTTGCATAGAACATCACATTATAACAAGGATGTCAGCTCATCTGGAGCTCCTGCTGCACAGGTTAGGGAAAGGGGTAATCAAGTGTTTTTGAGCAGAAAGCAGATTAAAATACTTTCTTCAATATACATAGCCAAAGATTCATGCTTAAGTGTTAAGTTCTCAAAATACAGAGTGAGGAAAAAAAACAACACTGTTGTCTGAGGTTTCTGTCCTGCCCAGTTCCCGCATTCATTAAGTTCCAAAGAAATCACACAGAGGTCTACATTAGTTATAAACTGATAGGCCTGGTATCTCAGACTTTTTATTAACTCATAACTTATATTAGCCCATTTTTCTTCTCTATGTTAGTCACATGGCTCAGTACCTTATTCGGAGAGGCAGTCATGTCTTGCTTTTTCTGTGGCTGGGTCACAACTGCAGACTGCAGAATCCTCTTCCGAGAATTCTCTTGTTCTCATTGCCCTGCCTCTACTTCCTGGACAGGCGCCACACCTATACTTCTTGCCTGGCTACTGGACAATCAGCATTTTATTAAACAATTAGAAGAAACAAATATTTACAGGGTAAAACCATTGTCCCACAGCACTACACCTTGAGTTCTGTTTCCATGTTCCGATTAATTTTAAGATGTCTAAGTTATACCTTAACAGACACCCAAGTGAGATGAATTTAGAAACAGTATTATCAAAATTATTTTCAGAGATGATGCTAAACCACATATATAAATATATATATATGTGTGTGTGTGTGTGTGTGTGTGTGTGTGTGTGTGTGTGTGTATGGATGGATGGATAGTGTTGTATGGTCTTTTAAAGAATTCTTTATATTACCACAGTGTTTACTTTGTTCACTTAAATTTCAGGTACACATTTATGGCACTATTGCGTCTAATATGGCCATATATAGAATAATTTTCTCATACACCTTTAGATGTAAATAAATTGTGCAGAGACTTAACTATTAGAGGATCCAAACTTGAGGAAGACAGTAAAGTTGTACTTCATAAGGAAAGAAATCTGTGCTTGAAACTTGTAAACTAACCCACTCTTCCTTTGGGGAGATAAAATAGCAATATTTCTGTGGCCATAATTTTCCTCTGGTGTCAACTAAATGCATGGAGGAAAAACTGGCTTACAAATCCAAACAGTTTACAAACAAACAGTTTGGTCCTATGTGTGACTAACCTGCTCTGAATGCACCCAATATTATCTTGTCTGAGGAGCTAAGCAGACTGAGTATGCTTACTACTAACTTGCGAGAACAGTTATTATTGTATGTTATTGTATGCTGTCTGCCCTGAAGGCCAATGAGGGTAACACAGCACTTCTGATCTGAAAATATAATGATTCTCACAGTAGAAAATGATAGAAGCCCCTCCCAAGGGATTCCCTAGAGATGATTGTCATAGGCCACCACACACATATTAGAGTGATACTATCTTCATCATATTCATCTGCATTTTCTAGCTCTGATGACCACATGACCATAATGGCACAAGCTAACAAAAAACTACCCAGCACATTTTTTTTTT
The DNA here is from genome assembly GCF_000317375.1 of Microtus ochrogaster. Lineage (NCBI taxonomy): Eukaryota > Metazoa > Chordata > Mammalia > Rodentia > Cricetidae > Microtus > Microtus ochrogaster. Next base: position 5,300,607 of record NW_004949112.1, read on the forward strand.
TAAATTTTGAGACAGACTCTGACTGTATTTCTGGCTGGCCTTTAACTCAGAGATCCACTTCTGTCTCTGTCTGTTGAGTGTTAAGATTATATACTTTATGGGATTATCAATAAAATTATGTTATTTTCTTTTTCTTACCCTCCAATCCCTTCAGTTGACTTGCCCATCTTGCCGTCTATCAAATTTATTGCCTCTTTTACATTAATTTTGACATACATATACATGTATATACACATATGTATATACTTATGTGCACATACATATGTATATGTCTATATATAATTTAAACATACAGATAAAAACTTTTCAGTCTATTTAATGTTACTTTTATATAAGTGTTCAGGAATGACCATTTGGTATTGAATAACGTATCCAAGGGCTCTTCCCTAGGGAAGACTATTTCTCTAACTGTCAGCATTCCTATTTTGTCTGTAGTCCTTTGTCTAGGGTAGCAATCTCATAATAATTCCTTCTTCCACATAGTGCATCTATTGATACAGTCCTATCTAGTCAAGTCTTGCTTAGGCAACTGTGTTGGTGAGACTTTATGTGTTAAGATTATGACATAATCTTAGCTACAATGTATAGCAAAGAGTCTCATTAAAAATTGCCTTATTCTTTTAGATTTTAAAAGCTTTCTGACGCTTTTTCCGCAATGATCCTTGAGTCTTAGGTGTAGGAGTTATTTTTAGATGTATCCAATGATGCTCAGCACTAAAATTCTAAATTTTGATTGACTGTGGCTTTCTATAATGGTGTTTATTTATTATAAAGAGAAGTGTCCCTGATGAATGGTGAAGACTACATTTCTCTATGGATGTAAGGACAACTATTCAGAATTTAGTTAGGGATTATTTATTAAATACTATTTCTAGGCACTCCTTCAAAATTCATGACTTTACTTACCCTTGGTTGTTGACTATGTTCCCAGTACAAGGCATGATTTCCCTCTTCTTACACAGGTCTTAAATCTAAATAGAGAGCTGCTGGTTACTGCCAATCCATACTCACCACTATTTCACCCGTAGGGCTATCATGAAATTGTGGTCATTGCTATGGTTCATAGGTGTCATAGAAGGGTGGGACTGTTGGTTGCTTCCTCCCTTTTAAAACTTGCATGGTACCTTCTGGTACCATAAAAAGTAATTTTCAGGGAGGAGGCATATAGGTCAGTTCAAGATATGTCTCGTAAAAAATTCTTAATTTTAGAGTTATAAACAACTTAAGATGATTGTTCATCGATGTTATAAACAATTTAAGATGATTGATCATGGTGTCCTTATGAAACAACTATAGAAATATAAAAAACAAATATATATCCACACATATATACATGCATGCACACACACACACATATATATGTATGTACATATATGTACATACACATATATGTAGGGGTGGGCACGCATGTGTGCATGCTTCTTGTGTGTGTGTGTGTGTGTGTGTGTGTGTGCGTGTGTGTGTTTAGAGAGAGATGACAATAGTTCATCATATTTAGAAAGGAAAATAAAGCAAATGAAGGAAAAATGTAGCAAATTATGAATGTATATATTCAAGAAAATGATTTGAATTTTTAAAGAAAAAGTTAAATCATATAAGAAAAGTAGAAGATAACTTTGGTAATATATGCATTTTCTTGATTTCCATTAGGAGACAAAATCCTAAGATCAGATGTAGTATTATAGCACATCTGAAAATGTAAATTAAAGACACATAAGAGTTGGTTTCTACAGCTCAATAAAAATGATTGGAACGTTTATGTGTATTGCTAAGAGGAGAACCAGAGTGCTTTTAATTGCTCTGTGGAAAGGTTAGATGTGCATTGAAGAGAGATCAGAGCAAATCTCCATAGCTAATTTGCAATTGTTAATTATTTTTGTAATAGATTATGTTTCTGATCCTTTTGTGCCCTCGTGTCAACTGAAATAAGAAAGATAAATCCCCTTGTGTATTCCAAGCAAAGATTTGATATAATTTACTTTTATTCATTACTGCTATTAGTTCTAATTGGATCACTTTACTCAAAAAAAAAAAAAAATAAAAATTTCAAAGGGACTTCTTTCAAAGACTTCTTTTACAATTGATTAATACAGCATAGGACCATACTAGGCCTTCTGAAAGTGGTAACAGTTGTATGGCTGGAGCAGAGTGTGAGACCATTGGCAGAGAGATGAGGATTTATTCCTGTTGCTTGTACTGGTTTTTTGGAACCCATTCTCTTTGAAGGGATACCTTGCTCAACCTGGATATAGTGGGGAGGAACTTTGTCCTGATTTAAATCAATATGTTGGACTTCAATGATTTCCCAGCCTTACCTTCTCTGAGGAGTGAGTAGGGGGTGGAAGTTTAAGGGAGTGGGAACTGGGGTATGTATGTAAAATGAAAAAAAAGATAGTTTCATTAAAAATAAATAAATTAATTAAAAAATGACTGACACATGTTCAATTTCTTTCAACTTTGAGAAGTAGCATTATGTGATATCAAGAAAAACTATTCCTTGCAAATTTCTTCTCCAGATGGCAATATGAATAAAGAATGTCTTTACTAGTCTATCATGTCAGTAAGTGATAATATGTAATACTAAATAATAACTATTACTATTACTACTGCTAACAAAGTTAACCATTCTTATATTCTATCCCTATCCAAGCCTAAACAATATAAATAATAGAAAACATTAACTGAAAGATAGATTAATATTTTTTTAATTTCAAGAAAACAAGGGACTTTTCAGTGCTTCCCTTGATAGCGACATAGGTATTCAGGACACCTCTGGAACCTTTTGCTTGGAAGCTTAGAATTTTTCCCACCTAGCATGGAACCTGGTCAATAGTTTGTAGTATGAGCAACACATTATATAAGACATGCATTGTATAGAAAATTTAAAGTGGTTTTCAAGGGTCACCAAAGAAAATGTATTCAAATATAACTTGAAGAGTTACCAAATATCACATAGTCATTAAGAAGATTACAGTTTACATTTAAAGGTGAAATTATAGAATATGACAACACATGATTACCAAAAGGATGGTTCCTTTGAAGGACAGAATTTACAATGTTATATTTGGTTCAGAGAAATCACAGGCATCAAGAACAGGAGAAGAGCAGGCTTGCCTAAAATATAAAATACATTTGGAATATTCAAACTAGAGGAAGTTACTATGTGTTACAGCCTATTGTAAATCAGAGAACAACTAACATATTTTTATTTTTTTGAAACTCAGAACAGTTCCTCTCAATGTGGTAATTTTAGATGAAAGTTAAAGAATTCAAATAATTTTAATGGTTTCTGCAAAGTCACCCTCTTCTTGTTATATGATATTCTATACTAAAAATTTGATTTTGTAGGCACACTTATTTTCCAGATAGTTTAGTCGTATCAAGCAGGTTGGTTAATATCACCTTGAGTTTAATGTAGGCATAGTAGAAGTTAGCAGTCCTTCACGTAACCTTGATAAACAATGGTGCTTGGGCTTAGGTTATGAATGAAAGAATGAAGATGTTTTGTGTGTTTGTCTTTGTGTTCATGTTTTCTCTCTATTTTTGAAAGCTTTCAGTCTTCAGACACAGGCCACCTTGTTTGTGGGTTTGTGTTTATTTTCTTTCTTCTTGACATGGTCTCTCAAATGCCATAAATTTACTGTATAGGCAGAGGAGACTGAAGAGAGAGCCCGAAGGATTTGCTATTCCTTCTAACTGTAACTGGCATTATAAGCTCAGTACTTGTCTGGATAGCTCTGGGTCTTCTCTCAGGTCCTCATCTCCAGCATTGACTGACTTAATCATTTAACCAACCCTAGGCAGTACATTTAGAATAATCTTCAATGCCTCCTTTTTATGACAAACTCACATAATTCCAATACGGAGAAACATTTGACTCTCAAGGTCTTGGTAAGGATTATTTTATACACAAGGAAACCTTCCAATGGTCTAACCATAGGAACATTTCTCCCCATTAATCTGTTTTCTGACCACTTTCTCCTAAGCTTGACTGATGCCCTTCATGTGGGATTCATTTGAGGGTAACAGAGTACCTCATTAATATATGGGTTTTAACTTGAATACAAATCAAACAGAAATGTTAAATTATTGATAGGTTAAAATAAATGCTTTTTGTATCTGTCAACTATATCATTATTTTTAAATAAAATATGAAGACTCACCTTAGACAAAATTTTATATTTTAAAATATCATGACCCCTATTAAAAGCTTAAATATTTTTTTCCCATCTCATCAATAAGTTTTATATTTTATATATTCTTCATTTTTATCATTATTTTTATTCTTTTTGTTAGTCAGAATGCATTTCAGCAGCAAAAGTTGGCAGCTGAGAAGCTGTAAACTCACATGATGACATTCTCTGAATGGTCCCATATTAATTATAAAATGTGTGATAGGTTGTGCTAAGCAATTTTTAAACTTGTATGAATGTGAGAATGTTGAAGAAGGCAAAGGGAAAGAGAGTAAAAATACAAATGTATAGGGAGGGTAATGCAATTGTAATATGTAGGGAGGGTAATACAATTGTAATATATAGGAGGGTAAAGCAATTGTAATGTATAGGGAGGGTAAAGCAATTGTAATGTATATGGAGAGTAATACAATTGTAATGTATAGGGAGGGTAA
>NW_004949112.1:5305541-5324024 GCF_000317375.1 Microtus ochrogaster
GGGAGGGTAATACAATGTAATGTATAGAAGGGTAATGCAATTGTAATGTATAGGAGGGTAATGCAATTGTAATTTATGGTTCCTTTGTTAAGTTTTCTTTACATTCTTAGATTTCAATATTGAGAACATGTGTCTCTAAAGAGTTCTCTCGTCCTTTCAAGTTAGGGCACTGTTGCTAGAATCGGAATATATTTTTATTGTAATAAAATGTGAAGTTGTGTTTCCAAATAAAATCACCTCAATGTTATAATAATAATCAAACTGTTAAGAGCACAGTTTTCTCTCAGCATTGGCTGTTAAAAGCTAACAAGTCACAGTCCTCTTCCATTGTGTGAGCAAAAGGTATTCTCAGAAGACAGAGAGGTCAGTCACACTGCAGAGAAACTTCCCAATGACAAGTTTAAGTCTTGGATTCTAGGCACCATTGCAGCTTGGGATTTCGCCCTGTGAAGAGCTCAGTCATGTTTCCAGTCTTCCCGTTGTTGACGATGTCCCCACAATATTCAGAACTGCTGAGGACTTAGTATGGGATTTGTGGTTCTTCTACACCATCAGGATTACCCTGCATTTCTCAGGATTTAGTCTGAGTGATTGAGACTAGGGTCAATGGTTTAACAAAGAATGCAGTCGAGGGCGATGTAACAGGGTTGCATCAGTAAATTTCTCCATTGGAGAGCAAGGTTGTGAGAGTAATTTCTGTTTCTCTCTTGTCTGTTTAATTGAGTATGCAAATTAAGTACAGCAATGTGTGCACTTGTTGATAGAATTCGAAGGCACAGCCCTGCATGACATGAAAGCAAGGTCACTGAGCCACCTGTTTACGTTGAAAACCTTGTCTGGTGTATTTTACCATGTAAGGATTATACTGCTTACTGAATTCTGTACAGACTGCTAAGAAACAGTACATCTCACTGATTTTAAAGTAAAGTTGATGGCCTCCATTGCTTTTCACACCTGTTTGAAATTAGCAGAGCCAATCTGCAGTTCCTTTTATTGATAACTTATAATCATGGTATTTAACTTTGTATTGATGAGAACTGATCCATTGTCTTACCCTTAATGCGTAAGCATCTTCCTAGCACAGAGAGTAGGCTGTCCTACTTTAATTCAAAGAACTATGTGAGTGCCCACGGCTCAGTTATTCATGAATATGCACAAAATTTGGCTAGTGTTGTTCGGAGACCTATAAGTTTTCAGACTTCTTTGTGTATCAAAGACTATAGGGTCAAATGCTAAAATATGATTCATAATTTTTACTATGTTAGGACAATCTATGTGAAACGAGAATGTATTCAAAATGATTTGATTGGGTCAGTGAAATCACTAAATTATGTATAAATATATTATGGTTCATAATAAGAAAAAATACAAAGAATGTTTGTCAGGTTTGAAAGAACAGAGAAGGTAGGATTTTGGTAAGGGAGGCCACTGAATTATCCTCTAGGCCCTTTGCATATACAGGAGGCCTGTGTTGCATATGTGGTGTCTCTGTCATTGGTGCCTTACTTCCCATAGTTTCACTTAAGTCTCTCATAGTTCTGTACAAAATACTTCCTACTAAACACGGCCTCCTTCTCTCAGAGTTCCATTTTTTCCTTGCCTTAGGTATTTTCATTACTTTTCAGTTGTTGACTAAAATTTTTATATGTAATAAAATTTGTTTTCATTACTGCCACCCTTTAGTAAGCAGTAATTGCCTCCTTCCTGCTTAGAATAATCTATAGTATAATTTCCAGGAGCATTCAGCAAATCCTGTGTGGCACTGGCAGTGATGTTAACTGGATGATTATATCATTTAAATCTTAATCAATTACAATTTGGATATAAAGAATACTGATTAGATTCTTAATACATTATAGGATGGGTAAATAAGGATAAACTCCCTGGAGTACAGGTTTGACTACACCAGCAATAATTGACTGAGACTTACCAAAATACTGAATGTGTTTTGTGTCCAAGGTAGAAACTCATAGAATATTCTTGATTTGCTGTGGTCTTTTTCTTTGCTGAGGTGATTCTGTAATGATTATAATGGGCTCCAGATCAAAGCAGCTGAAAGGAAGAAAGGTAAAGGGGAAAATTATGTAATTATATCTTAGTTTCTTAAAATAAAAATACTAATTTTGATCAAAATGTATAATTTTATTGATAATACATTTTTAAAAAAACAATCTTGATTATGGTTTCCCTTAATCATCTCCTACTAATCTTACCAACAATCCTCCCACCCAGTTCCACCCATTTTTTGTCTGTAATTAGAAAACAAAACAGACTTATAAGGAACAATAAAATGAATGAAAAACATAAATAAATAAAATGATACAAACACATGGAAATAAAAAACAAACAAGCAGAGAGAAAGAAAAGAATCTAAGAAAAGCCATAAGAAATACCTGTGGATGTAGACACATACTGGTTAGTACACTCAGGAATTCCATAAAAGCTAATAATCAATGTTTTCTACCTGTGATAGTTAATAGTGACTGAATTTAGAGTCATATAGGAGAAACATCTTTGGCTATGTCAGGGATGCCATTTCCAGAGTGGTTTATCTGTGGAGGGAATCTACACCAAACGTGAGCAGCACTAAATGCTGTCTGGCAATGAATATAAAGAGAAAATCAAACTGGAGGCAACATTCATCTCGTTCTACTTCCTGAGTGTGGTCAAAATGAAAAGATTATTAAAAGTAGTTTGATACCATTTTATTTTTTTCCTGACAACCCTTCAAGCCTTTATGGTCTGTGAAAAGTAAAGCAACTGGCAACTTTTAAGATGGCAGAGTACTATGGGGATATGCAAGATATTCGTCAGTATTGCTATAGGATAGAGTCATTTCAGGTTCCCTATCCTCAGCTGCCCAAGGAACTAACTGGGGACATCGCCTTGGGCTCCTGGGAGCCATTCTAGGTTCAATTCTCTTGTCAACCCTAAGGTGGCTCCCTTAACTAAGAATTGTGCTTCCGTGCTCCCCTATCCAACCTTCCTTTATCCCAATCATCCTTTTCCCCAAGTTTCCCCCATCCTCCCCTTCTCCCTTTTCTCTTCCCATCTCCCCTTACCCCCATCCCACTCCACCCCCAAGATCCCAATTTTCTCCCCGACAATTTGTCTACTTCCCATAGCCAAAAGGATAACTATATGTTTTTCCTTGGGTTCACCTTCTTACCTAGCTTCTTTAGGTTCACCAATTGTAGACTCCATGACCCTTATTTATGGCTAGAAACCAATTATGAGTGAGTACATCCCATGTTCATCTTTTTGGGTCTGGGTTACCTCACTCAGGATAGTGTTTCCAATTCCAACCAATTGCAAGCAAAAATCCAAAAAGCAATGGTTTTTTACCGCAGCGTAGCACTCTAATGTGTATATATTCCACACTTTCTTCATCCATTCTTCCATTGAAGGGCATCTAGGTTGTTTCCAGGTTCTGGCTATTACAAATAATACTGCTATGAACATAGTTGAACAAATGCTCTTGTCATATGATAGGGCATCTCTTGGACCTTCATCTGGTGATGGATGGAGATAGAGTCAGAGACCCACACTGGAGCACTGGACTGAGCTCCCAAGGTCCCAATGAGGAGCAGAAGGAGGGAGAACATGAGCAAAGAAGTCAGGACCACGAGGGGTGCACCCACCTACTGAGACAATGGAGCTGATCTATTGGGAGCTCACCAAGGCCAGCTGGACTGGGACTGAAAAAGCATGGGACAAAACCGGACTCTCTGAACATGGCGAACAATGAGGGCTGATGAGAAGCCAAGGACAAGGGCACGGGGTTTTGATCCTACATAATGTGCTGGCTTTGTGGGAGCCTAGCCAGTTTGGATGTTCACCTTCCTAGATATGGACGGAGGGGGGAGGACCTAGGACTTACCACAGGGCAGGGAACCCTGACTGCTCTTTGGACTGGAGAGGGAGAGGGAGAGAGTGGAGGGAGGGGGAAAAGGGTGGGAGGAGGGGGAGAAGGGTAGGAGGAGGGGGAGGGAAATGGGAGGCTGGGAGGAGGTGGAAACTTGTTTTTTTCCTTTTCTCAAAAAAAAGACACACAAAAAAATAAATAAAATACTCCCTGTGTTAAAAAAAAAAAAAAAAAAGATGGCAGAGTACTGACTTCAAAACAGTTTTCCAGGAAGATAATAGAACTACTAAAATTTTGATGAAAATAGACTTTCCAAAATTATGAAAATTAATCAGAGATATAAAATACTCTTAAACTAATTGGAGGTAAGAGACAAATGGATCTCTGTGGGGAAAGTAAGATATTGAGGTTAGAACTTGGCAGGCCCACCTTCTCCTCATCTCTAGTTGTTTGTTGAGCTGAAATCTGATGGCCTCAGACCTAAATAAGGGGAACAGTGCCATATTCTTGAGATGTTAGAGACCAATGCCAGCAGGTCTATCATTTCCAGAGGAACGTCCCAGTGTGTCTCTCTGTTACCCCTCGCTGACATTGATGTCCTATGAAACAGGGAACCAGAGAACACGGCAGATGAGAGATTGACAAAACAACCATGACTTGCAGCAATAGTCATAGAAGCCCTTAGCCAAGTGTCAAAATCTTATTGATGAAAGTATTTGCAATGATTAACTGCATCTATACATTTCAGGCCACTTCACATTGGGGGAGTATGCACATGATAGTTCTGGTCTTCTAAAGCTATCAGTTCCACAATGAAAGACATATTCAACCATAGTGATGCAGCAATAGCTCAAAGAGCTCAGATCCGCTTTCCCTAAAGGTCACATTATTTTACATTCTCAAACCAAGCAGAAATAACAAAGAATTCAAAAGACATTCTGTCTGGGACTGCAAAATTGTTGGAATTCCTAGGCAAATTCTTAGACAAACTTGCAAAGTTGCTATTAAAAATACATTCAAATTGCTAAAGCAGTTGAAAGAACATTAAAATAGATTCTGTCATTAAAAAGAGTGATGGTGAAATTATTTTTTTTTTTAAGATTTACTCAGCAATCTTGGACTGGTTGGCAAAGGATGGTGAAGTGCATACCACAATTACATGTTTTTATCAAGTTAGTAACTCTCCTGATAAGATGAGGAACAATGCAAAATACTGTGGAACAATTTTGGTACACTGTAAATGTGGATTACAGTCACTGGTTAATAAAGAGCTGACTGGCCAATAGCTAGGCATAAAAACTTAGGTGGGACTTGCTGACTAAAATTAGTGTACAGAGTAGAAGAAGGCAGAGTCACCAGGAAATACAGAAGAAAAAGAAGATGAACATGAAGTAGTGACATAAGGTACCAAGCCACATAGTGGAACACAGATGAAAATATGGGTAGACTTAATATGTAAGAGCTAATTAATAACAAGTTAAGACTATCAGGAGAGCATTTATAATTAATAATAAGTCTCTGTGTGGTTATTTGGGAGTGGCTGGTGAGACAGAGCTGACCACTGGTTTCCATGAAAAACCTCCACCTACAGCAAGGATCTTGACACTCTTCTGAAATCCTGTTTGAGTACCATACTGCAAATTTTAGTTAGCCTAATATGACAATAAAAGGAGTTAAAAATTCTGATGGATACACAGAAATAATACTGCTCCTGTCTGCAGAGCCATGGTCAGTTGGTTAGAAATCCTAAAGGAACAAAAAGATAATCCTGGACAAAGTGATTGTTGCAATGCTGGAGGGTATAAAGTACAGGGACATTCTCTTTTATGCCATCACTGAACTAATGGAAGGTGAAATTAAAATTGCCTTTAAATCAGGATCCAAAAGTAAGAGATACTTAGGTAGATTTCTGTGATGGTATTTTTGGCTTTCAACTTGACTACATCTGAAAGTAATTCCTTAATATGGAGGGTACTCTTGTGAGGGTTTTTTCTAATTTGAAGTGGAAAGATTGTTTTTTTCTAATCTGAATCTCTGACGTAGGATGACATAACTTTAATCCAGATATTTTGAGCTAGGAAAACACATCTCTAATCTGGGCCATACTTTCTAGAAGCTGTTATAAGGATGTGAAAGAAGAGAGGGTTTTTTTTCTTTTCCTGTTTGCTCTTGCCTTGCTAGCAAATTCATTCCTTCACTTGCATGGGAGCTTCGTCAGGATTCCCGTATCTACTGAAGACCATCTGAGACATTCAGCCTTGTGGACCGAGCAACTGAACTTTCCATTGATACCCAGCCAATTTTAGATTGGCTGAACCACAACTTGTAAGTCAGTAATTCTAACACATCCCCTTTCTACATAAAGTGATTCATTATATAAGTTGTTTCCCTGAGCACCCTGATAAATACACCTAAAATGTATATAAAGTCTATGAAAGAAAAAACCTACAAAACAGAGTACAAAAAATTTAAGAGAGAGCATGCAACACATATGAAAAATAAATCTTTAAAAAAACTGTGGTGTTTTAAAATATAAAAAGGTACACTCTTTGCCATCATGCCACCATTCACCATTAAGAATGACCCTTGCCAAAGTCTGCACTTTGCTGTTTCCAGATTCTGGAAATTTTCATTCACCAAAATTAAGGAAGTTATCTTTCTGCACACTTTGAGAATCTGAACATCAGTTTGGATATGTTGTGGTGTATTTCCCCAAAGCACAATACCATTCATTCAGGGTAATGGGAACTGTATGAAGCTCAGGCAGGTGACCACGGGAGGTTGATTTAGCTAAAACACTAACTTTTAAAAGACCCCCGTTCCAGCCTGTAGCAAGGTTCAAATTAAGTCACCTATATAAGCTTAGAAAAACAAATTTTAGAGACTCAGATAGGGTCCTGCTGAACAGGATATTTGTGGTCAGCTAGCTCTGTAAAAACTGGGCCGACAGGAAGACAGCTAACCACTGTGACAGTCTGTCAAAATACCCAGAGAGTTGAACCTAGCTTTATCTAGATTTTATGTTTTTTAATGAACCTGCAGAGGGATAAACAGCCTTGTTCTAAACTCGACCCTAGCCCACCCAACATGTAGGAACCAATGAAATGCTTGTTGCTATGCCATCTTTTATGTAACCCCTGAACTCCCTATAAATGCATGATGTATTCTCAGCCCAGTGCACTCATTCAGCTAGTTGGGTGAAGCAACCACAGGCGCCAGTGTAAACATTAAACTTCCTCTTGCTTTTGCATCCAATGTTCTGGTTTCTTTCTTGGGTAAAAGGGGATCCCTCAGATGTGACGCCCATTTAGGGGGTCTTTCACCTTAAATATGTTAGGGAATGGGAAAGGCTGTGATTAGATATTAGATTGAAATTATTGTTGGTTACAGGTGTATTGCAAATATACTTAAAGTTAGTTGTTCACAATTTTAAAATTATCCACAGTGAAATAAATTTTTTAAATTTTCATCTTTATTTTCTACTTACTGTCTCATAAAATTTTTGTCATATGTTGATTATCTGTGTGTCTATTTATCAGTCTATCATCGTTTAGCTATGTATTATCTATTTATCTATCCTCATCAGTCTCTCTCTCTCTTATAGCCTATTATTTATAATCTGTTTGTACATATTTATCTACTTACCATTTTTCTTAGCAACTCTCATCTATCTATCTATCTATCTATCTATCTATCTATCTATCTATCTATCTATCTATCTATCATCATCTATCTATCATCTATCTATCCACCTACCAACCTACCTACCTACCTATCTCCATCATCTGCATGTCAAACTTTCTAACCATCACCCAACATGTTAATTTTCATCTATTATACAAAACAATAATTTCTGTTGAATATTGCATTATATTTCAACTTCTCTTATGTGAATTCTTCCTCTCGAACACGTTAAGGTCTTCTTTTCCTTCGCTCATCTTCAGAGATGCAGTCTCCCAGAGCCTGGCTTTCAACAACTAACACCACAGTCACACTTTTAATCTATTGCTAAAACATGAGTCTATTTAAAAATAATGTGAACTGTGATTTGCACAGAAAAGAGGTATGTTTGCTGAATAGAACACTTTTGCCCTGGTATCTTGTTGTTGTTAAAATGTGATATTAAGGTCTTAAAACTTTCTCTTGATTTGAGAATGTTCTTAGAGAGAGCCCTCACGTGTATGACAAAAGAGCACACTGTATAGCTGGTGACCCTATTTTCAAATCAATTCTCTAATTCGGATCTGACATCAAACACACACTGTTAATTGAGCTGAACTTTAAGTCTCCAGCCTGGCCTTACTATAATTAACACAATAAAATAAAGACACAATTACTCTTTTCAAATATTTCATCAGAATAAAAATATACTTCACAGTTGCTTTATCCATTGGTCTTTGCAACTGACAGCACATGAAAGTCAAGTGCCTCTCCAGCCTTAAGTTATTGCTCTGGCACTAAAGGGAGAGAGCTAGGCATTCCTAACCACGTGAATACATTTATAGGCAGAAATGAACTAGATTTCCCATCTCTTAGATGAGAGATTAAAAATTCATTAGTTTCTCTGTGATTGAATTTTATGACCTCCTATTGAAAGCAAGAGAGTTCAACAACCCACATGTATCTCTATCAGATGATATAATTACATGGCTTTGGAGTTTTTAGCTTTGTGTTTTAATAGAACATTAAAACTATGAAATGTAATAAATACAAAAAGGTTCACTTTAATCAGTGATTATTTTTGGAATGCTTTTTTTTCTGATTTCTTATGTAGTTCATTTGTTTTTCTCTTCAGAGAGACACGGAACCTCTCCAACAGCATCCTCAGAGCCTGCCAGTGTGATTGGCTTCACATAAGAGAGAAATAAAATAAATAGAAGATTCAAAGAAAGTTTATATTGAATTCCGTCGCTCCTCTCTTCTCAGGTGAGCTTCACCCTGATTCACAGCAGCTCTGAGGCATGATGTGGCAGGCAAGCTAGTAAATGACATTAGTCTGCAATCTCTGCCTTAGTTCCCATCCTGACTTCCATCAGTGATGGACTGTATGTAACCTGGAAGTGCAAGCTGAAATTAACATTTCTAACTTTTTGTCTCCTAAGTTGCTTTGAATCATGATATTTTTCACAGCAATATAAAAAATTAGACCACTTAAGATGTCAATTCCATCTTTAAAGAATTTTTAGTAAAGATGCAATAAAGATGGTCAATAGAGCAGCATCCTGCTAACTTCAGAACCCCACAAGAAATAACATTGACCTTTTTCCTGAATGCTTGCTTCAATTCAGTTCCTGTCCTGAGTGGTCACTTTGGATACAGAGCCCTATTGAACTTCCCTTATTTGAAATACCAAGGCTTCCTCTTGTACCGACCGTGTAATATCAGGTTGCTTGTATTGTTTGTGTTGAGATGGGACAGTTGTGACTTCCTCAGAAGTAAACTCAGCTTTTATTTTTATGAAAACATGTGAGTTAATATGAACCTAGCACAAGCTAAACATCTAGAGTTGGGGAATGTTCTTTTATCATCAAGATGGGCTGAAATTTAAATGATGAGTCTTTTCTATAGTCATCTGAAGAAGGGAGCATTTTCTTAGCCACAAGAGACAAAGGTGTATGCGGATCTTCTCTACCACTTCATTTCACTGTGCATTAGTGCATTTGCTCAGCTTCATGTATTTATAGTTTAGGTTGCACTCACACTATATCCTACAGGATTACAATCCATTCCATAACTGCCAGATTATGTATCCTCAGGGAATTGTATCTGAGAGTATGTAAGGATGCTTTTTAGACACTGTTGTCTGAAGTTCTATATAGGAGCAATTGTTTTTTTTTTTTTTTGTGTGTGTGTGTGTGTGTATGTGACTTGGTCATAAGTTTATGAAACTCATTTATCATGGTTTACATTGATGCCTGGGTTGCAAAACATCTTTTAATGCATGTTAAGTTTCTTTCAATCTATCTATCTCAGCATTACATATTTAATCCTACCAATAACACTAACATGGGATTAAATTTGATTTGGCTTGATCTAATATTATTACTCGTGTTTCACCATGTATATGCCCACTCATCTGGGGACTTGAAAAAATAAATTATATCTTCAGTTCAAGTTCTCAGATGGAGAGAAACTACTCACAATCAATACTCTCAAATCCAGAGGTAGAAGCACTATCTCCACCATTACCTGATTGCCTCTGTGTGATGTTGAAACTTGAAATTGAACTTGTGGACCCAATACTTGAAACTGTTTATTATGGAGAAGAGTTCTGTAAAAGTAGATGAAACTATGTTTTCTAATTTATAGTGATATAATTTCTGTGATATAAAATTAACAGGGTAGAAAAACCATGTTTTCAGAATTAATGGCATCAAAAATCTCTTTCGTTGACATTATAAAAAAATGTTTCCATTAGAATTTTCTCATTGGACAAGGTTTTAGGTTTCATAATGACATTTCATTACAGTATATTATGTATTTTTGCCAGATCTATCCTAGTTAATACTCTTTTCCCCTGAACTGAATATTCTACCTTCCAAAAGAACTATAGTCTACTTTTATGTCCTTGATGATCAATGATAGGTAGACTGATGGATGATAGATAAATACTATTCTTACAGTGTGTTTTCTCTCTCCCTTTGAAAGTTATGTTCTTTGTTCCCTGGTAATATTTGTCTATGTCCTAAATTAACTGCCAAAGACTGGCCTTGATAAAAATACTTCTTACCAGGGTGGGGAGTGGGAACTGGAGAAATATAAGACAAAAAGCATAGAAAGTATCATGAGAGCATTCCAGTGATTGAAATCCTGAAATTTGCCTACATTTATTTTTCCACAACTTTTATACCAAAAGTAAACTGGAGGAGAAGGTAACAAAAGACTTTATTAACATGATGCAAAAGGTTAACTCACACAGTCAATGAACTACCTTAGCACTCTGAAATATCACATCCTTAGCATTTGGGTGTCAAGGTAGCTAAATTGCTCTAAGTCATATATACTGAAGACCACCCATCCCTACATGACTTCACAGTAACAATAGAAGTACCAGAAGTGCATTTACATACCCTGGATACTCATCAGGATGGCATTGAGCTATCTTATTTTCAAAAGAGCCAGGCAACCCCCTCCAAAGTTAAAGAATTATGCCTGTCAGTCTCCAAACTCTTTGACCAGCATACAACCAAATGGTAAATGTTATTCCTATGACTACATCCTTAAACTGAATTTAGATTTTTCGTTTAACAATTCTCTTGATTTGCATCGTGGGTTGTCAGTGTTGTATCCCATGGTTGAGTTTAAAATATTATTTCCAGAAAACCTTCCTTTCCTTCATCACTCCTCCAATATAATCTGAAATGGAAGGACTATATTTGCCTCTGAAATTAAAGTTGTATGTGTGTGTTGGAGGGTGTGTGTGCATGTATGCATGCGTGTGTGCATATGTGTGTGCACATGCATGTGTCTGTGCATGTGTGCATGCATATGTGCATATGTGTGCACGTGCATGCACATGCAATGGGTGCTGTAGGTGATAGAGAAGGGTGGCGGGTAAGCAGATGCTACCTGGGACAGCAAGTAGAAAACAACTGGAAAGGAAGGGTTCAGAGTGAGCACGTGTGGGACAGATGAGAGGAAAAGCTACAAAAACACTGCGTTCCAAATCCTGCAATGATATCTGATGTCTTCCATGCTAACTAACAATATTGTGTTGGTCTGATCACATTTGACACTCATGTTCTGCAGACATAGCTCATGTGCTGCCTCTTCAGAGTGACTTTTCCAGTTTTTTGTGTGAGCCACAGCATTTTCTGCTTTTTTCTTTCCTGATTATTTGTATGCTATGTATCTGTTTTTTAAATTTTCTCTTCTACTGAAACACACATTCCATGAATCCAGTTAGTTTAGCCTGTCGTAACTGTCATTGTATATGTCCAAGTATGTTTCTCTGGGTTTTCTTTTTCTTGTGAAAGTTTTGCTCTCAGAACTTTTCAGGGTTTACCCAAAGCAGTGAGAATCTCACTCTCAGAACTTCAAAGCAATGACCTTAACATACATTCAAGCACAACTTAAAAGGTTTGTCATGTGTGAATGCATTCAGTGGCTTTCCATATTTTCTTTCTAAAGCTGAACGAAACATACACAGGGCATAATGTGAGTTTCTGTTCTCTTTAAAGATTTTCTGGGTTGTTCTTCTCCAGAGTGTTCCCCATTTCTCTCTGTCCTCTAAAGCTTTGAAGAGAAAACTGGCAGAGCTCTAAAAATATGTCAATGTATGCATTTGCACATTCTCTTGAATCCAGAAAGGGGGACACATTAGTGATAATCATTTCCTTACTTCTCACACTCTGTCTCTTGCCAGAATAGAAACTCACAGTCCCCCTGCTTGCTGAGACTGCTGCCACCATCATGTGCAAAACAGAATCGGCTCGAGGGAAGCCTGGAAAGCCCGTGCTTATAAATCTCTTACAGACCAGTCACCACTTAAAACTGTCTCAGTTTTCTTTCCTTTCAACTCTTCTCCAAGCCCCTGATGAGTGTTTCTCAGCACTGGCAGTATCTTTAGGTCAAACCACAATGCTCAGACAGGCTTTCCTTTGAACTCTATTGACTTACCAGGCCAGCTTCTTCTATAGATTTACTTTTAATAGATTTTACATTATTTTAGTTGTGGGTGAGTGTTTCATTTTGTGCACATGAGTATAGTTTAGTGCAGTAGCCAGAAGAGAGCATTGATTCCCTAATGCTGCTCTTGCAGACTGTTGTGCGTCACCCAAAGTGAGATCTAGGAACAAAGTTCCGGTCTCCTGCAAGAGCATTAAATACTCTTAACTGCTGAATCACCTCTCCTATTCAGACACAAGGATTCTATAATGTTTCTTAATGTCTTTACGTATCATAAAATGTGGAGCTTAATAAGACCTAAATCTTTCAATCATTGTATTTTGCTGACTTTAAATATGCAAAATGTGCTGTAAATAGGATTCAGCACAGAATAATTCTACATAAAAATATGACCACGAATGCACACACTATCATTTCCATTGAATCAGTAGAATATCTTCTTCAGACCCAAAGCCAAACTTATTCACCTTCAGTTTGATATATCAAACAGATCGAAGCCATTCAGAGAGATGCAGGCAAAGGCTTGCTGCAGGAACAGTGTGTGAACCAACCGCCTAGTGTTTTTACTTTACTTTCTCTCCCCTCCTCTTCCTCTCCGTCTCCTGGCCTTGTACCGGAGGCTAGCCTACCCTCATCTTTGCAATCATTTTTGCTCAGTCTCCTCAGCACTGGGACTTCAGGCCTTTGTCACCACATGCACCTTGAAGGAATTTCCAAGTCAATTTTTCACCCAGATTCTCTGCTGTCTAAGCAACAACCAGAAATTTACATCTGAGCCATGAGGGGTACTCCTCAACATGGCTGAGCACACCGATCCATGGGTGACAGTGGGAAAAGGACTCTAGATCAAATGATCAACAAAGACACCATACTAACAAAAGAAGACTCCATTCTGTGGATCCATTTCACTTTGTGCAACTTATATTATATTCTTATAATTTTCTCCATGAGTTGTGAATATTTAAGTCTCTTCTGCTGGTGACCAACATTCAGTTCCATTATGATGGCTTTTTCAATATCCTAGTCAAAGCTATAGTCTCCGTGATTTTCCACAGGCACTGGCATGCTACATTCTTTAATTACATACTTTTCTTTCAGTGTGAGGCACTTCCGTGAATGTAGGCTTTTCCTTTAGAAGAAAGCTCACATTTTCAGCCCATAGTTTAGTGTGCTTGTTATATTTATACATATGTATCTGTCACCCAAATATTATAAGGCTTCTGCTATTATCAGAACTTTGACAGAAGTTGCTTTGCCAGAGACCACTATCCTTCTGGAAAGATTTGTTCAAATGTCTGCTTATAGTCAGGAACTGCTCGCCCTAAAATTTTGTGAGGTCATACAACAAACACATACCCAAAGTCACTCAAACACACACAGATCACACAATAACATACAAACACATAAAAACACAAACATACAAACACAAACCCATCTATAGAGACATACAAGTACACACACAAACACAGAAACGACACATAAATATACACATAAACCATAAATGTAACTACACAGAGATACACATATATAAACACGCATTTATGAAAACAAAATAGACACAAACACATAAATACATATACAAACACACATATAAAAACAAACACATATGCACAAACATTTAAACACTTAAGAACACACCACACATATGCAAATACACATACAGATCCTAAGTCTGTGACTTTCCTGGAAGTGAGTAGTGCTTAACACAGGCTTGGTACCCTCCCCTGCAGGTAGCTTCCTTGAGTTTTTTTCTTAACTTTAGGGTTTCAGAGACAATTGTACCTTCAAAAAAAAAAAAAACCTCACATAGTGGAAAAGACTAATGTCACAAGCAGGGACTCTGTCCTCTTCATGGGATATCTATGGTTCCCTTGTGCTTCCCAGTTGGCCCTGCATTTCAGCCTCTCACACTTTCACAGTAAATCAGGGAAGATGAACCCTCTGAACCCTCAAACTTAAATGAAGTGGGCCAGACAGGCAGCATGCTGTATCTCATGTTCTGTTTGAGGTCTCTCTAGAGAACCCCAAGGAAGTCTCACGTAAAACAGTCCACAGATCAAAATGAAAATGGCAGGCTATATAATTCATATAATATAATTCATATAAGTGCATCAACTCCCTACCACTGCATTGGTGACTTCCGTTTAATATGTGTAAGTAACCCAGCCTTTCCAAGTGTATCATCTTGTCAAAATTAAAAGAAATCGAATCTGTACTAGATGTGTTTGAAATACAGTTGGAGAATTTCCTGTATTTGAAATGGACACAATGTACGATTTCAACATAACATAGAGATTGGGAGACCAGAGAAGTCCATATCACTGTGTGGAATCTGCTAGATTCTTCAGACAATATTATGTATTTAGTAGTACCCACATGAGTATTGTCTATATTCAATAAAATTCATTTATCATTCTCACCATGAAACTCTCTAAGGTAACTCTCTAATGTAACTCTCTAAGGTAACTCTCTAAGGTAAGGTAATACAAAATCATAGAGAGGAAAAAATCCATTAGTTTCCCACTGGTTTTCCCACTCATTTTAAGTGAATTGCTCATCCCAATTGTCCAGTCCTTATGAGATTTACACTTGAACATCACAGATGGGGTAAATCTCCAGGGTGGCTCCCAAATCTCTCAGCAAACCCACTGAATGAAACAGGAACGTGCAAAAACAAAGCATCACTGAATGAACCACAATGCTTCTGGACTTTGTGCTGTGCATTTGGAAGGCACAGAATTCCCAGCACACTTCATAGTTCCTTGTGTGCCTAGGTAGATCCTTTGCAAACCAAAGTGATCGGCAATGTGGGATTCTTTTGCCTGTGATTGGCACAGTATCTGCAGCATCTAGCACATAGTCCCTGCTTCCACAGTATAGACACAGAGGAAGGATACATCAAAATGATCATTGATTCTATCTGGTTTGTGTAAAATCTTTGAGTTTGCAAGCTTCTGAGCACATTCCTTCTCTCTGTAGATTTTTGAATAGAACTTTGACTTTTATGCAATGAGCAGGGTAAAGCATCTCCCTAGCATATAGCCATTCAAATAGAAAGAGAGTATCTAGAAGGCCCATTGGAGGCAGACACTTGACAGAATGCATTGCACAATTCAGATGATGAACTTCTCTCTGTCAATTTCTTCATAATAGAAGGAGCCCAGCACTTGTCAGGGATTCTTTCACAAGATGCTAACCTCACTGATATTGGTGAACTCATTATCTAATTGACTCTGGATGGCTTTTCTTAATGCCCTCTTCTTGGTGAATGAGAGGCTAGGGATAGATTGTAGTTGGTGCACCAGCATTCACAACCTTGTGGGCTAATGCCTCTTCTAAGAGCAGCAGGTTGGCAGTCTTACTTCACTCCGCAATATTCACCATGTCTTTCTTTACACTCATATTTTCGTGGGTTTTATAAGTAGGATTCTGAGCTCATGGTGCCCATCAATGCAGAGTTCAATGAGCAGAGGGAAAAATTGATTTCTGTGTCCACTTTATTCATAGAATCAGTGATCTGAGAAGGCGGTAGATTTATACCCTAAAACTGCCAGTCCTTTCATTTTCAGCTAGCAGACCTCATAAGTATGAGCCCATCATTCCAAAGCTCACTCTTGCCCCTCTGGTATGGTGGTCAGCTATGGTTATGAGATGGTTTTCCCTATCATTCTAATCTACTGTTCTTTTCTTTCATTCTCTAATATGTGTGGTCAGGTGTCACTTGAAATGCTGAGTAACATGAGTGTTTCTTACACCAGGCTTAGACTCTTCCAGGGGCTTCTGAATTGGGAAGAGATTCGAGCAGAATAAACAAAACATTAGGAGTGTGCATGTGCTAAAATAGTAATAACATATACCCCTGATTACTTTCTAAAATATGGAGCTGAATCTTCATAATAGAGTATGAATGCACCCCCAAGCATCCCTCACCCCTCCTTTGTTGTTTCAACTCCTTCAGTAAGGCACAAATACTCATACTGCAACTCAAGTTGCTTTGTCAGGGAAGATTTTTAATAGGGTAAAGCAGTTCAATGGATTAATAAGTGCTTTCTCTAAGTTATAACAACAAATAAGTAGTTTAATGCTATACCCCTTTTTGTAATAGCATTGGACAGGTATTTGTATGTATGTCTTCCAGTTTTGAAAATTAGTGAATGCTTGCAGTGACTTCATGGTTCATCTTAAAACCTGATGAAACTAGAAAGAACCACTAGTAATAATGACACTGTTTATAATAACTGAATGAATATACCAGAGACAGGTGATACATTTATTGTATTCACCATGCCCAGTTGGTACAAAAACCAATCAAATTAGAATTTCCATTATGCAGGTGCTTAACTGAAGCAAGGGAGATTTGAATTATGTGAAGAAACAGGGACAGTTCTGAACAGTCAAAAAAAAAGAAAAGAATATTGGTGCCAATTTCAAAGGATTTTTATTTTCATTATTACTGACAATTATGCTGTTATGCTCCCAAAGTCCATCTGACCAAGTCTTTGTATGAAGAAAGCAAGAAGAACAGCTCCTGTCCAGATAAGCACACAGACTGGCAAAATGAGCTAACAGCTAGTTAAGGCTACTGTACCAGTAAAATTACAATTCCAGGGTCTCATTTATTATCTAAATATAGTACTTTCATTCAGGCCAGATGGTAAGATTTTGAGAGATTCATTTCTTAGTGAGAGCTTTTCTTCTTTGTGTCTCCTGAAACTTTTAACCTTTTCATTTAGTTAAAAGTAGCATTTTCTTTAAGAGGAGAACTTGGAAAATGATAAGGATGAAAGTCTTTGGGTCAAACATGGAGGAAAGAGGTATTTTCCACTTTAAAGGGAAGTCAAGTGATTCACAGCAAGTTCAGTGAGGATGAAATTTAAGAGGTAAATAGGGTGAGAAGGGATCTTAGACTAAAAGACATCACTGGGCTTTTGAGGCAATCAAGAGAAGAAGAAAACTAATCTTTTGATATAGGATGTTCACAGAACTAAGAAAAACACTACTACAGTATTATTCTTCAACAGTTGAGAATAGTCAGTGGGACTGGACAGAGAGCAGACAACACATCCTCGCATGCTGAATGACATGCACAAACTGTAGTTCACATGAGTGTACTGATGAGAGACAGGTGTAGCCCGTCTGCATGGGTTTCAGCTGCAGTGACTTGTGCACAATCTGATGAACACCTGTCACAGGACTGCCTTTATAGATGCCAAGAAGACCTCTAGGTCTGACGCTGTCTTCTCAAGGTCTCTGTTGAAATTCCCAGAGGCCCACTTTATTTGGATCCTGTTCTGTCTTCTTAAACTCCACGGTTTTAATATTCAATCCATCTTTAAGTTGTCAGAAAGTAAAACAATGGTATGTACATAACTGTGTTTTTAACAAATGTATCATGGTTATTACCATCTGTTTCATTTCCATCAAATCCATAGCCAACCACCAGAACTGCATGGCTCAAATTATAACGGCTGCAATTTGGTTCATGATAACTGCCTTCATCGTAGAACTTAAAAGAATCATGGAAAGCATCAATTGAAGCAGGAATAATGGGCCCTTAAGTTGCTACAGCATCCATTAGAATATCCTCATATTCTGGGAGGGCCACAAATTCTCTGATTTTAGCACCTACACTCTGAGGATTATACCTGCAGGGTCCTTCTTTTCCTTTATATGGGTAGGTCGTCTCAGCCTCCACATATCCATTTTGCAAAACACAATTAAGAACAGCTGGGGACAAAGCTGGGGCATGAACGGCTACATGAAAATTGCCAAGGACAGGTTGGGGTGAGTTTCTGGCCCCGCGGCGCCAGCCTGGGACGGGGAGCTCAGAAGTTCCGTGGCCCCCTACCCTTCTTGGGCAGAACCCTCCCCACTTCGGCCCCACTGCCCTCTTTAGGCACATAACATCAACCAGCCCAGCCTGTCTGGGCACTGGGTCCGAATCCTCGGGGCACCCAAGCGGGAGGGAGTGCCTTTGTTTCTATAGCCTG